>NC_050570.1:15974899-16107399 GCF_013265735.2 Oncorhynchus mykiss
GTAGGGGTGGTATACAGAAGATAGACTTATTTGGTACAATACCAAGTCCATATTATGGCAAGAACAGCTCAAATAATCCAAGAGAAATGACAGTCCATCATTACTTTAAGACATGAAGGTCAGTCAATCTGGAACATTTCAATAATTTTTTTAATTTCTTCTAGTGCAAAACTATGAAGCTCTATGATGAAACTGTCTCTCATGAGGACCGACCACAGGAAAGAAAGACCCAGAGTTACCTCTGCTGCAGAGGATAAGTTCATTAGAGTTACCAGCCTCAGAAATTGCAGCCCAAATAAACACTTCACAAAGTTCAAGTAACAGACACATCTCAACATCAATTGTTCAGAGGAGACTGCATGATTCAGGCCTTCATGGTCTAATTGCTGCAAAGAAACCACTACTAAAGGACACCAATAATAAGAAGAGACTTGCTTAGCCCAAGAAACACGAGCAATGGACATTAGAACGGGGGGAATCTGTCCTTTGGTCTGATGAGTCCAAATGTGAGATTTTTTGGTTCCAACTGCCGTGTTTATGTGAGACACAGAGTAGGTGAGCGGTTGATCTCCGCATGTGTAGTTCCCACCGTGAAGCATGGAGGAGGAGGTGTGATGGTGTGGGGGTGCTTTGCTGGTGATACTGTCAGTGATTTATTTAGAATTTAAGGCACACTTAACCAGCATGGCTACCACAGCATTCTGCAGTGAGACTGTTGGAAAAGCATTCCGGGTGAAGCTGGTTGAGAGAATGCCAAGAGTGAGCAAAGCTGTCATGGGAAAGGGTGGTTACTTTGAAGAATCTCAAATATAAAATATATTTTGATTTGTTTAACACTTTTTTGGTTAATATGTGATTCCATATGTGTTATTTCATAGTTTTGATGTCTTCACTATTATTCTACTAATGTAGAAAATAGTAAAAAATAAAGGAAAACCCTTGCATGAGTAGGTGTGTTCATACTTTTGACTGGTACTGTACATAATAATGAATTGCAATACACCTTGATATGGCATTCTATAGCCCATAGTTGAGTTGCTGCCTGTTCTGATTTTATCATTGTTTTATTGGATAATTTTTGCCAATTCAAATGTGTTACCCTGCACCTTGTTCAGGGGTGATTTTAATTTTCCTCTTACACCATTGACTACAGATTGTTTTATTTACAAGCTCCCTGAATTTGACCGTCAGTCAATGTGTGGTCAAGTGTCAGATTAGATGTTTGCATTCCCGATCCCAGAATGTTAATGATATTCCTGCCTTTGGTAGAGTGAGGTTTGTACAAAGCAGCTAGCGGGCAACCTGGCCAAGCTGCACTTGCACTGCCCACTCAGCACAGAACGGAGTGTCACTTAGCATAATGGCATCAGCGGGGGATGTTTTTGATCTTAATTGCATGCAGACTGCAGACTGCATCCTCCTCTAACGCTGTTGTTGTTTACCACAGCAGATTCCACGTCTGCTAGAGTGATGAAAAAGCTTAGTGCAAGCCTTTCTTTAACATGTGCCTTATATGACGATGATATCATTTTTATTGTTCTATTGGTGAGTATAACGAAACGATTATAGTTATAGAAGACACAGCAATGTATTTGCGAGTGTGATATGTTATTGCTGTCAAATGCTAGAACTCTGCGGCAGCCATTGCGTGTCAACAGGCTAAACACATTTCAGAATCATTTCTGTGGTTGCAGATATAATGTGTGCATTTATTTTGGGTGTCTGTGTTGTATGCTTATAGTAGGACTATGGTGGCTATGGCAACAGCCCAAATAAACAAATGTAAAGCAGTGGCCAACCTGAGACGTTTTTCTCCTAAAATGTCTGGCATTCCTAAATTAGTCTTGAGACAAAGTGACAAATGTAGAGTATTGAGTATAGCGCAATATGTTCCAATGGTGTTTTCTGCCCCGTGATTCTGTGTATGAAAAACGACTATCTATACTCAACAATTAACTTTCTTACTGCTGTGCAGTTATTTTTATTTCCTGTTTCCTATAACATATACATACCTTTGTAAAAAAAAAAAAACATGTTGAAATACTGTATTCTAACTGTATAACCCTATGCATTGAGTTCTGGTTTGTTGTGCTGTCGTCCAGATCTTTCCTTTATGTGTGAATGTGCTGTGACATAAGAAAAATGGGACAGTAAATTAGTGCGGGACCTTAATGAAACCCAACATTTTTCTCATTCAAGGCAGCTCAGAAGACATCGATCCAGTACCTGATCTGTTTGAAATGGGTTACTCACTTCTCAGAGGCTTGTGTGGATGAAGCAATTACATACAGATTGCATCATGCACTCCTCCATTAATAAACTGACACTTCCATGTCCTTGGCATCTTGGCTTTCTTTATTACCCTTCATGACCTTTGTGTGGATGGACATGTTCTACAACCTCTTGATCACATCTTATCCTCTACTTGCATCCACACCCAAGCCATAGACATACTGATGCAATTGGGTCAAATTGAGGGGGTGATGATATCCCCCTTGTTAACAAAAAATAGTCACTTTATTTGGATCTTCCATCTGTAGGTGCTCTAAAGATGGTCATACCATCAACAAACTATCTGTTGATAAGAAACTACTTGCTAAGTTTAGGGTTAGGATAAAGGTTAAGGTAAGGGTTAAGTTTAGGGTTAGGATAAGGGTTAAGGTTAGGGCTAGTCAGTGGAGGCTGCTGAGGGGAGGATGGCTCATAATAATGGCTGGAACGGAGTGAATGGAATGGCATCAAACACATTGAAAATATGTGTTTGATGTATTTGAATCCACTGATTCTGCTCAGGTCGTTACCACGAGCCCGTCCTCCCTAATTAAGGTGCCACCAACCTCCTGTGGGGCTAGTAGATAGTTGAAATGTTACTGATAGTCTGTAGAGCATCTCCAGATGGACTATCCAAATAAAGTGTTACCCAAAAATGACCCAATTGTAAACTATATAAATGTTTTAACAATTTCAACCCCTACCTGTCAACGCAACTACCGTCCTCCCTGTTCATTTTTGCATCCCCTGAACGCAATCACCCAAAGTGATCTGAGTCTACCTCCCCAGCAGCATCCTGTAGGTACTAGAGCCTCGGGCCAAGCTTAAGACAGAATCACACAGGGTGGCTGAGTACCATGTGTTTATAATGCCAACAGTCACATTATCATAAGGCCTCCAGTGATGGCCTTAGACAATAAGGACTGTAAAAACATGAATTAAAGCACTAATAATGAATTTGGGGCGAGTAAAAGATGAAAGAAGAAACTTGGCTCATCTTAGTTGCCTGACAAACCTCTAAGCAGTGGTGGGGATAGCAAAGAGAAACTGACTGCCATGGAGTTCACATAGGCAGCCCAATTCTGATATTTGTTTCACTAATTGGTCTTTTGACCAATTAGATCAGCTCTGAAAATGCTGATATGAAACGAGCTGATGTGATTGGTCAATTTGACCAATTAGTTGAAAAAAATATCAGAATTGGGCTATGTGATTGCAGAGATCTCAGAAGAGGATATGCACTCACAGAGAACAACTTCAAGGCTGCTGCCTCAGCAAGAGCGATTATATTTCATTATGTCAACCTCTAACATCCTACACACACTAGTACCCACTATAACTGATAATAACTCCCACTTGTTAAAGACTTGTACTGAAAAGTCTAATTCGCTGATAGATAAAATATGTAGCCAATATTATTTCGGAAGTATCTTGTTGATAAGATGTGGAATTATTATGTACCCGCAGTGCACTTCTAGCAGCCAGAATGATACAAACACACACATCATGTTTGGATATGAAATCATTAGAAAGATCAGTTTGCCTTTTTGCAGGGTGTTTTCTTCCAGATCAGAAATTGGGTTCAAATCTGCATGCTCCTGGTCTCTGCTCCTGCCTCATCTCTCAAGCACAGCACAGCACAGCACAGCAGTGAGTCGTGCCAGTCCCTCCCTCGGCTCAGCAGGCCATTGTATGTTTACCAGCAGTCATTCATGTTTCACCTCCACATGTTCCATAGCTTGTAATGATTTGAGGCTTTAATTTCCATCACCTAGTGGAGGAGTGGATATCACAGCCCACCCCTGGCTTAATGTGGAGGAAGAGACTTTGGTGAAAATGAAAACAAACAATAATGCTGTGTGAAGAAGTAGGTTTCACACAGTTGTGGTGATGAATGATGCAGGACCAGGTGTTGACCAGATGTTGTGGGATGATGATGTATAGAGAGACAGTGCCGATGAGATGATAATTGAATCAATGTGGAATTGAGTCAGAAAGTTTCTTTATCACGTCTTACCTGTTCAAGTGCTGTATCTGTTTTGGGAATTAGGCTGCGTTCACACAGGCAGCCCAATTCTGATCTTTTTCCCCCAAATTGGTTTCACACAATTGTGTATATTTAGGTCATGTGCGTGGCTAAAACTCTTCCCACACAGGGAGCAGTGGTAAGGCTTCTCTCCTGTGTGTATTCACTGACGTCTGTTTTGGTTCTCTGCCCGGCTGAAACGTTGCCCACACTGAGAGCAGTGGAAGGTCTTCACCTTTCTCTGAGTCTATTGGTGGAATTTAAGGTGAGCTGTACAAATACAATTCTCACGGCTCACTGTGATCACTTGACATCAATCTTCTTCAGCACCCCATCTCCATTTTTATCGCCATCTTCCTCAAATTCAAATCAACCTCTGCTTTCCTCATTTTCTTTGACATCTTGTTCCTCTTTTTTCCCATTAGAAATTCTCAGAAATCAAGCTTTCTGTGTCCCTGTCCCAATATTCCTCTTCTCCTGACTTTTCATTTGTATTCGTTATACAAATGATTAGCAATCAACAACTTACATCACTGCATTAAACATGTCTGACACAAAACAAAATACAGGTAAATCCAAGAAAACAAGTGCAATTACATTCACCCTGAAAAAATCACAAAATGATTCAAGATATTATTTTTGTTATTATCTATGGATAATGTCTTAACAAGATGATTCAATTACATTAGAAATATTTGTAATTTTGGTATAGAATTCTGGAATTTTGATTGTATAAAGTATTTGGCATCAAGAAATCAAGAAAGAAAATTAAATCACAATTTCAATGGTCTTGTTATCATTGCAATAGTAACATTATATCCTTCATGTCAGAAACATGGGTAGTGTTCAAAAAGCTAAATAAGGTTTCCTCCAAAATCTACCACAGATTTACATTCATAGAACAAGAATTTCACTTTTTTGGCAGAAAACAAAGATATCAATATCCACAAATTTGGCCAATATATAATTACATTGCGGTATCTTATGTAGAATCTTAAAGTGCACTTCCTTAAATTTGTTTCGTATGCAGTATTTGTAAGGCATCAATCAAGCTTTTTACAGACAATGTCAGGAAAACCAAAAATGTTTACCTCGAGGCGGAAATTTTCTAATGTTGTTACAATAGGATTTCTCAACACAGCCCACGCCTTCCAGGCTAAGTTCTGGATAAGTTCTGTGATCATCACCAAAGTTAAGGTGAGTTTTCATTAGTGTAGTTAGACCACTGGGAATGGCACTGAAAACTCTGAAAAGTATTGGAAACTCAAGCAATGTAATAAATTGTTCATATGAAAGAATATTACCCCTGTAGTCAAACACATCAAGAACAGAGTTAACATTCCTTTCAGGCCAGCTGGGGTAGAACAATGATTTATTCCTTACAGTTATGTCTGAATTATTCCACAAAAGAGTCTTATGCAGGTAAAGGTTTGGAGGAAACATATTTTCCTGGACATTAAAGCTTGTTGGTGAAACCTGGCCAATGTAGCAGGTAATCTTCCAAGAAGATCATTACATTTCAGTAAAAATGGAACACCTCCCAACTAATTGAACACATTGTTTGGAATTAAATACCAAATTGATTCTGTATTGACCAAACATACTTTCAACCAATTGATCTGGAAAGTGTTATTTATGTCAACAAAATCCAAGATCTTCCAGGTCTCGTTCAGATCTTCTATTTGAGAGCACTGACTTTCAGTTTGTGAGACATTTTTCCAGATGAAGTAAAGGAAGCTCTTGTTGATCAATTTACAGGTAGAGGGATTTACAAATAAAGACAATGAGGGGTACACGAAGCAAAACAGTCGCTCTGCCTTGGACAGAAGCACTCTCCCAAGTATAGATAGATCCTTTTGTAGCAATTATGAAAAATATTATTGGTTTTCTTAATTTTAAGAGACAAATTCATATGTTGTCTGACTAAGTGATTTTTAGACAGATTTATACCTAAATATTTAACACAGTCCTTTACAGGAATATTTCCCATTTCTTTATCATCAGTCATATTAACATAAGATTTCACATTTAGAAACATTAAGTTTTAATCCAGATGCAATAGAAAAATCAAAAATGGCCATGCCAATTCATAAAGCCTGTTTGAGTCTCATTTATATTGTAATCTATTCCTTTCTTTAATATTTTGGCATAAACCAGAGCAATCAATATTTAATAAAGTGATTGGTCTCCAATTGTCAATAAGAGAAGGGTCTTTATCAGGCTTCAGAATTAGTGAAATAAGGCCCTGTTTCATAGTGGAAACTATTTCACAATTTCAATGCAATCTTGAAACACATTTTTAAAAATAGAGTCTTCTATAACTCGCAAAACTGCCTATAGAATTCAACTGAGGCCATCAGGGTAGGTGATTTCCATTTTTCATTGAATTCAGAGCCTCTCTAATTTCCTCAATTGACACAGGTGATTCACAAACTGAGTGGAAATCATCCTCAATCACAGTAAAATAATTCTGAATGTGGCGAATGTAGCTTTCGCAACCATTTTCCTAAAATTGTGATTTTAATAAAAGGAATTGACAAATGTTGTAATGGGATCTTTGCACAATAAATCATTCATTTTAATTTAGCCATTGTAGATTTTCTTTTGTAGTTATCTTTCCAAGTGCAAAAAAATAAATGGTGTTTCTTTCCCCCTCTTCAATCCATTTCACTCTTTATCTGACAAAGGCACCCTGTATTATAATTCTTTAGAAAACGGTCAAGACTGCTCATCATTTTCTTCTCTCGCCAAGTTGCTTCAGCTCTTGGGCACGTTTAAGCTACAACTCTGATTTTATATTTGAATAATTCCCATCTACCTCCATGACTGAAGTCTTTTCTTGCAAAAAAATATTTTGGCTAACGATTTGATGTTTTCAATAAAAATAGGATCTTTAAGAAGTGTATTTAATTTCCAATAGCCTCGAATACCCAAGTATTTGATACACTGCCGATTTTGCAGGTTTTCCTACTTACAAAGCATGTAGAGGTCTGTCATTTTTATCATAGGTACACTTCAACTGTGAGAGACAGAATCTAAAACCAAAATCCAGAATATCACATTGTATGATTTTTAAGTAATTCATTTGCATGTTATTCCAACACTTTGAGAGAATGAGCAGTGGCCACACGCAGAAAAATTACCCCCAAACTCAACTCTGTTTTACTCCTGTCGCAGTGGAAAACCTTCAGCTGTCTCTTTCTACACAGCTCAACCACCAGTCTTTCCTGGGTGCAGAAATGTGTGGACGCAGTGTTCTTCTTCGATGAGGTTTAACAGCGGTTGGCATCCAATAAATGTTGCATTACTGCCACATACTAGACTAGAGTATAATGTACCTCGCTTATACTTTGCTAAGTACAAATAAATCAACCAACACCCTACTGTCTAACCCTACACTCACTAAAAACCCACCACCCTACTCAACTATTTAAATATATCTAGTCCTACCTCAGGCCAACACCACCACTCAACACACCTTGTAACTCTTCTGACATCAAGTCTCACACACCCAAATACCTCTCTGCAGCTGCCACAACAACTTCAATTTTCTACAACTTACGTTGCATCCTGCAGTACGGTTGATAACCATTGCTATAAATCTGTTCTTAATGAAGCATATATAACTTGTTGGCCTATCCCTCTGTACTGGTACAGATTTTCTCTCCAATTTCGTGGAATCCAATTGGTAGTTACAGTCTTGTCTCATCGCTGCAACTCCCGTCCGGACTCGGGAGAGGCGAATGTCGAGAGCAGTGTATCCTCCAACACAATGCCCACTTAACCCGGAAGCCAGCCGCACCAATGTGTCGGAGGAAACACAGTACACCTGGCGACCGTGGCAGCGTGCACTGCGCCCGGCCCACCACAGGAGTTGCTAGTGCGTGATGGGACAAGGACATCCCTGCCGGCCAAAACCTCCCCTAACCCGGACGACGCTGGGCATATTGTGCGCCGCACCATGAGTCTCCCGGTCACGGCCAGCTGTGACAGAGCCTGGATTCAAACCCACAATCTCTAGGTCCACAGCTAGCACTGTGATGCAGTGTCTTAGACCACTGTGCCACTTCGGAGGCTTACCCATCTTCTCTACTTTCGTCACTGCCCCAGCAATTCAAAAACAACTTTATTGGCATGGCAAACATCTGTTTACATTGCTAAAGCAAGTGAAATCGAAATAAACTAAATGAACAGTAAACATTACTCTCACAAAAGTTCCAAAGGAATAGAGACATTTCAAATGTCATATTATGGGTATATAGTGTTGCAACGATGTGCAAATAGTTAAAGTACAAAAGGGAAAATAAATAAACGCAAATATGGGTTGTATTTACAATGCTGTTACAGCATACGACAACTTCTGCACTACTATAACCCTGAAAAACTCAACCTGCCTCTCACACACTGGACATTTCAGAAGTTATTGGAGCCAGGCCCAGCCAATCAGATGTTTTATTTTCTTAAATACTCCTCAGCATGATCCCGCAGGTGAAGAAGCCTGATGTGGAGGTTCTGGGCCGGATGTGGAGATCACGTGGCCTGCGGTTGTGAGGCCAGTTGGACATACTGCCAAATTCTGTCAAATTACATTGGAGGCAGCTTATGGTAGAGAAATGAACATTAAATGGCAACAGTTCTGGTGGCCATTCCTGCAGTCAGCATGCCAATTGCACACTCCCTCAAAACTTGAGACATCTGTGGCATTGTCTTGTGTGACAACACTGCACATTTTAGAGTGGCCTTTTATTGTCCCCAGCCCAAGGTGCAATTGAGTAAACAAATTTGTGCACGAAATTTGAGGAAAATAAGATTTTAGTGGCGAGAGAGAGAAACTTCCCTAAACTTGATACTCTAACTATCACTGAATTCCTACAAGTCTGTACGTAGTCACTAAATGTGATTCCAACCAATTGCCTGTGCATTGCTTAGGATAGTTAGTCTTTTTTCAACAAATAACTATATTTCATACCTATTAGAATTTATGCAGTGTTACGCTGTGTAGTGTCCCACAGGCAGTCAGGCTCCTGTTTTTTCTGTGTTGTAGGTATCTGTCAGAGCTGTGCTGTGTGGACGGGGCTTTTGGTGTGGGCCAGGCTACCTTCCCTGTGGTAAGTTACTGTCACATTCGTTGAAATGAGTAGACCAAGGCGCAGCGTGCGTAGAGAGGGTTGTCGCTGGAGGCACCGGACCGTGGAACGTCGCCGGAGGCTCCAGACCGTGGATCGTCACCGGAGGATCCAGACAGTGGACTGAGAACCCCTGCTGAAGGCTCTGGAGGCTCTGGATTGCCGACCATTGCTGGAGGCTCTGTACCGCTGACTGTCGCTGGATGCTCCGGACCGCCGACCGTTGCTGGAGGCTCCAGACCGCAGACCGTCACTGGAGGCTCCGGACCGCAGACCGTCGCTGGAGGTTCCAGACCGCAGACCGTCTCAGGAGGTTCCGGGCCGCAGACCGTCTCAGGAGGTTCCGGACCGTAATCCATCTCAGGAGGTTCCGGGCCGTAGACCGTCGTTGGAGGTTCCGGACTGCGGACCGTCGTTGGAGGTTCTGGACCGCAGACCGTCGCTGGAGGTTCCGGGCCGTAGACCGTCTCAGGGGGTTCTGGACTGTAGACCGTCGTTGGAGGTTCCAGACTGTGGACCGTCATTGGAGGTTCCGGACTGTTGACCGTCATTGAAGGTTCCGGACTAAGCACCGTCATTGGAGGTTCCGGACTGTGGACCGTCGTTGGAGGCTCTGGACTGGAAACTGTCGCGGGAAGCTCTGGACTGGGAACTGTCGCCGGAAGCTCTGGACTGGGAACTGTCGCCGGAAGCTCTGGACTGTGGAGGCACACTGGATGCCTGATGCGTGGTGCCGGCACTGGTGGTACTGGGCTGGTGACATGTACCTCAGGGCGAGTGCGGGGAAGAGGCACAGGATGCACTGGACTGTGGAGGCGCACTGGAGGTCTAGAGCACAGAGCTCACTCCAGCCCGGCAAGTGTGGGAAGCTGGCACAGGACGCACTGGGCTGTGAAGGTGGACTGGCGACACAGTGCGTAGAATTGACTCAGGATATCCTGGACTGAGGAGACGTACTGGAGACCAGGAGCGCTGAGCCAGCACAATCCATCCTAGCTGAATGCCCACTCTAGCACGGCAACTGCGGAAACCTGAAACAGAGCGCACCGGGCTGTGAATGCGCACTGGAGACACCGTGCACATCATCGCATAACACGGTGCCTGACCGGTCACACGCTCCCCGCGGTAAGCATGAGGAGTTGGCTCAGGTCTGAACCCTGACTCCGCCAATCTCCCCGTATACCCCCCATTTTTGGGGGGCTGCCTCTCATGCTTGCTTCGTTGAGCTATCTCTTCGTATTGTCGCCATTCCACTTTCGCTGCCTCTATCTCATCCTTCGGACGGCAATACTCCCCGGCCTGTGTCCAGGGTCCTTTACCATCCAGGATCTCCTCCCAAGTCCACTCCTCCTGTACACTCTTCCTGCAATAGGTAAGCAGCTTGGTTTGAAGAAATCAACTGTGGGAGCAATTATTAGGAAATGGAAGACATACAAGACCACTGATAATCTCCCTCGATCTGGGCCTCCACACAAGATCTCACCCCGTGGGGTCAAAACGATCACAAGAACGGTGAGCAAAAATCACAGAACCACACGGGGGGGCCCTGGGGAATGACATGCAGAGAGCTGGGACCAAAGTAACAAAGCCTACCATCAGTAACACACTACGCTGCCAGGGACTCAAATCCTGCAGTGCCAGACATGTCCCCCTGCTTAAGCCAGTACATGTCCAGGCTCATCTGAAGTTTGCTAGAGAGCATTTGGATCATCCAGAAGAAGATTGGGAGAATGTCATATGGTCAGATGAAACCAAAATATAACTTTTTGGTAAAAACTGGGGGTGGAAACATCATGCTTTGGGGCTGTTTTTCTGCAAAGGGACCAGGACGACTGATCCGTGTAAAGGAAAGAATGAATGGGGCCATGTATCATGAGATTTTGAGTGAAAACCTCCTTCCACCAGCAAGGGCATTGAAGATGAAACATGGCTGGGTCTTTCAGCATGACAATGATCCCAAACACACCGCCTGGGCAACGAAGGAGTGGCTTCGTAAGAAGCATTTCAAGGTCCTGGAGTGGCCTAGCCAGTCTCCAGATCTCAACCCCATAGAAAATCTTTGGAGGGATTTGAAAGTCTGTGTTGCCCAGCAACAGCCCCAAAACATCATTGCTCTAGAGGAGATCTGCATGGAGGAATGGGCCAAAATACCAGCAACAGTGTGTGAAAACCTTGTGAAGACTTACAGAAAACGTTTGACCTCTGTCATTGCCAACAAAGGGTATATAACAAAGTATTGAGATAAACTTTTGTTATTGACCAAGTACTTATTTTCCACCATAATTTGCAACTAAATTCATAAAAAATCCTACAATGTGATTTTCTGGATTTTTTTCCTCATTTTATCTGTCATAGTTGAAGTGTACCTATGATGAAAATTACAGGCCTCTCTCATCTTTTTAAGTGGGAGAACTTGCACAATTGGTAGCTGACTAAATACTTTTTTGCCCCACTGTACATTTCACCTAGATGACCGACCCAAGTCACTATCACTTCCGGCGCCGACAGAGATGGCCGCCTCGCTTCGCGTTCCTAGGAAACTATGCAGTTTTTTTTTTTTTTTACGTATTATTTCTTACATTGGTACCCCAGGTCATCTTAGGTTTCATTACATACAGTCGAGAAGAACTACTGAATATAAGAGCAGCGTCAACTCACCATCAGTACGACCAAGAATATGACTTTCCCGGAGCGGATCCTGTGTTCTGCCTTCCACCCAGGACAACGGAATGGATCCCAGCCTGCGACCCAAAACAACGACGTCGTAAAAGAGGCAAACGAAGCGGTCTTCTGGTCAGGCTCCGGAGACGGGCAAATTGCGCGCCACTCCCTAGCATACTACTCGCCAATGTCCAGTCTCTTGACAACAAGGTTGATGAAATCCGAGCAAGGGTAGCATTCCAGAGGGACATCAGGGACTGTAACGTTCTTTACTTCACGGAAACATGGCTCATTCGAGAGACGCTATCGGAGTCGGTGCAGCCAGCTGGTTTCTCCACGCATCGCGCCGACAGAAACAAACATCTTCCTGGTAAGAAGAGGGGCGGAGGCGTATGCTTTATGGTTAACGAGACATGTTGTGGTCACAACAACATACAGGAACTCAAGTCCTTCTGTTCACCTGATTTAGAATTCCTCACAATCAAATGTCGACCGCATTATCTACCAAGGGAATTCTCTTCGATTATAATCACAGCCGTATATATTCCCCCCCAAGCAGACACATCAATGGCTCTGAACAAACTTTATTTGACTCTTTGCAAACTGGAATCCACACATCCTGAGGCTGCATTCATTGTAGCTGGGGATTTTAACAAGGCTAATCTGAAAACAATACTCCCTAAATTGTATCAGCATATCGATTGCGCAACCAGGGCTGGTAAAACCTTGGATCATTGCTATTCTAACTTCCGCGATGCATATAAGGCCCTCCCCCGCCCTCTTTTCGGAAAAGCTGACCACGACTCCATTTTGTTGCTCCCTGCCTACAGACAGAAGCTAAAACAAGAAGCTCCCACACTGAGGTCTGTTCAACGCTGGTCCGACCAATCTGATTCCACGTTCCAAGACTGCTTCCATCACGTGGACTGGGATATGTTTTGTATTGTGTCAAACAACAACATTGACGAATTCGGTGAGCGAGTTCATTAGAACGTGCGTTGAAGTTTCCATAGCAACGATTAAAACATTCCCAAACCAGAAACTGTGGATTGATGGCAGCATTCGCGTGAAACTGAAAGCGCGAACCACTGCTTTTAATCAGGGCAAGGTGACCGGAAACATGATCGAATACAAACAGTGCAACTATTCCCTCCGCAAGGCAATCAAACAAGCTAAGCGTCAGTATAGAGACAAAGTAGAATCGCAATTCAACGGCTCAGACACAAGAGGTATGTGGCAGGGTCTACAGTCAATCACGGATTACAAAAAGAAAACCAGCCCAGTCACGGACCAGGATGCCTTGCTCCCAGGCAGACTAAATAACTTTTTTGCACGCTTTGAGGACAATACAGTGCCACTGACACGGCCTGCAACCAAAACATGCGGACTCTCCTTCACTGCAGCCGACGTGAGTAAAACATTTAAACGTGTTAACCCTTGCAAGGTTGCAGGCCCAGACGGCATCCCTCAGATGCTGGTCCGCGCCCTCAGAGCATGCGCAGACCAGCTGGCTGGTGTGTTTACGGACATATTCAATCAATCCTTATCCCAGTCTGCTGTTCCCACATGCTTCAAGAGGGCCACCATTGTTCCTGTTCCCAAGAAAGCTAAGGTAACTGAGCTAAACGACTACCGCCCCGTAGCACTCACTTCCGTCATCATGAAGTGCTTTGAGAGACTAGTCAAGGACCATATCACCTCCACCCTACCTGACACCCTAGACCCACTCCAATTTGCTTACCGCCCAAATAGGTCCACAGACGATGCAATCTCAAACACACTGCACACTGCCCTAACCCATCTGGACAAGAGGAATACCTATGTGAGAATGCTGTTCATCGACTACAGCTCAGCATTTAACACCATAGTACCCTCCAAACTCGTCATCAAGCTCGAGACCCTGGGTCTCGACCCCGCCCTGTGCAACTGACGGGCCGCCCCCAGGTGGTGAGGGTAGGTAACAACACTGGGGCCCCACAAGGGTGCGTTCTGAGCCCTCTCCTGTACTCCCTGTTCACCCACGACTGCGTGGCCACGCACGCCTCCAACTCAATCATCAAGTTTGCGGACGACACAACAGTGGTAGGCTTGATTCCCAACAACGACGAGACGGCCTACAGGAAAATAACCTCACACTCAACGTCAACAAAACTAAGGAGATGATTGTGGACTTCAGGAAACAGCAGAGGGAACACCCCCCTATCCACATCGATGGAACAGTAGTGGAGAGGGTAGTAAGTTTTAAGTTCCTCTGCGTATACATCACAGACAAACTGAATTGGTCCACCCACACAGACAGCATCGTGAAGAAGGCGCAGCAACGCCTCTTCAACCTCAGGAGGCTGAAGAAATTTGACTTGTCACCAAAAGCACTCACAAACTTCTACAGATGCACAAATCGAGAGCATCCTGTCGGGCTGTATCACCGCCTGGTACGGCAACTGCTCCGCCCACAACCGTAAGGCTCTCCAGAGGGTAGTGAGATCTGCACAACGCATCACCGGGGGCAAACTACCTGCCCTCCAGGACACCTACACCACCCGATGTCACAGGAAGGCCAAAAAGATCATCAAGGACAACAACCACCCGAGCCACTGCCTGTTCACCCTGCTATCATCCAGAAGGCGAGGTCAGTACAGGTGCATCAAAGCTGGGACCGAGAGACTGAAAAACAGCTTGTATCTCAAGGCCATCAGATTGTTAAACAGCCACCCCTAACATTGAGTGGCTGCTGCAAACACACTGACTCAACTCCAATCACTTTAATAATTGGAATTGATGTAAAATATATCACTAGCCACTTTAAACTATGCCACTTTGTTTACATACTCATCTCATATGTATATACTGTACTCAATACCATCTACTGCATCTTGCCTATGCCGCTCTGTACCATCACTCATTCATATATCTTTATGTACATATTCTTTATCCCTTTACACTTGTGTGTATAAGGTAGTAGTTTTCGAATTGTTAGCTAGATTACTCGTTGGTTATTACTGCATTGTCGGAACTAGAAGCACAAGCATTTCGCTACACTCGCATTAACATCTGCTAACCATCTGTATGTGACAAATAAAATTAGATTTGATTTGATTTATCACGCCCCAACCAACACAGAGAATAAACAGCTTACTATGGTCAGGGTGTGACAGTTACATTACACCCCTCCTGCCTATTCACCACCCTTCTTTCTCTCACTCTGTCTGTCTATCTCTGTCTGTCTCTCAGACATTAGGAGTGAATTAACTCAATAGCCTAACACAGCCAATATCTTCTGTTCTTCAGGGTGTGAAGCTGCTCTCCTACCTGTACAACGAGGCCCAGAGCAACTGCAGCAATGCAAACTACACCATGCTGCTGTCCCTGCTCAAGAGCAGCTGTGAGCCCTACACATGGTCAGTCACCCCAGTCTGACACACACAACATGTATTGATCTGTCCCACACATCCCACATGGAATTCATGCTAACCTGCATGACTGCATCACCACAATGCTTTAAAGATGCTTGGAAACAACCTGTGCAGGCATGGTTATGTGCCTGATCGATCCTGTTCCCTGTGTTTGTGCTGTCTGTGGATTTGTGTCAGACTGGGTGTACAGCAAAGTGGTCCGGGACGTGAACAGAGAGTTCATGATCGAGGTCAACGAGGACTACCTCAGCTTCAGAGGTCAGAACATACAATTCACTGCCTATTAAGAGTAACCTGCTAGTACACTAGTGACTGTAGTGACCTTGGTACAGCACCCTGCGACCTGCATCAAGCAGTTCAAGCCTCTTGTAGTAACGAGAGCTATTGATACAGCCTGTTAACAAATATGGATTTCGTTACCACATTCAAGGACAGTATCACCTTTAGATTTGTCTGTGGTTTAGAGGATCATTAGCTGATCTGCAACCCCTCAACTCCTGCAGGGACCAACCTGGGGTTCCTCACTCCTGTTTTAGAGGACACACTAATGTCAACGACTTTACTCAGAGAGAAAGAGGCGAAGCGAGAGGATTTACTCCGCTCAAAATCTGTCCGCATGAGATAAGCAGACCAAGTGGGGATTATTTGAATGGAGGTCTATGAGAGAGTGTCGAATTACGTGAGGCTCATTTGATCGAAAATAAGTTTCATAATGTTTAGACTGCTACAAATGTACTGATAAAAGTGGATGCACGTGGCAACTTTGAGAAAACAACTTGATTGGGTCTGTTCACACGCGTATCTGCCCTCTCATTGGCTAGAATGATCCCACCTGATCTCGCCTCCTTCCTCCCGTCTTTGAGTACATGTATTTCCATTGTTGGAGCGGTCACTTGACTATATTGTCAATATAATGGATACTATTTGCTTTACTCCAAGTGAGTCAGTTAGCGAAGCAGTCAGTGAAACTTGCTTGGAAAAACTCTGGAAGATTTAGGGTCACATCTTCATGTAAAGAGCTATAATATGAAACCTGGTGAATTCACACCCCCCAGTGCCTGTATTAGGGTACACCGGATTAACCTGCTCAGTTTTTATTTCTATAGTAGAGCCAGGAAAAACCCAGTTGGAAAAACTCCTGGCACCACTGTAGTAGGGTCAGGAAAAACGCATTGCGTAGTCATTATTCCTGTGCCTCATAGTCTCCCTCTCATCTTTCCCATCTCCCTTCCACGCCTAGACAAGCACTTCTGAGTGCAGGGCACACCCCTGATCTCCCCTGACTTCGAGGACTGTGTGCCTGTCTTCTCTGACACATTGTCAACGACGTCTACGGGAGGACCATTAACCTACTCAAGATCTACTGTCCCCAGGTCAGTAGTAATAATTCATTTTCACAGCCATACCGTCTCATATTATGTCCTAGGGTCAGTGATTACTAGGATGAAATTACACCGAGTGGCACAGCGGTCTAAGGCACTGCATCTCAGGGCTAGAGACGTCACTACAAACCCTGGTTCAATTCCAGGCTGTATCACTACCGGCCGTGCTATGGAGTCCCATAGGACGGGGCACAATTGGCCAAGTGTTGTTAGGGTTTGGCCGGGATAGGCTGTCATTGTAAATAAGAAGGCTTGCCTAGTTAAAATAAATAAATCAATAATAAAGATACTGACCCATGGTTAAGGTTAGACTGTGGGAGTGCTAAGTTTATCCTAGATCTGTACCTAAGAATCTTTTACCAGATCAGCTCAGCGGTCCTATGTTGGAGCTCAGAGTCTGAGCTTCCCTCGCATCGCTGTCACCTTCTCCCTGCTGGCAGAGATGTGCCGTGTACTGAAGATGCATCCTTAGAAATGCATGAAACTCAAAACAGCCATTAATAAATAATACATAGTATTTTATAGCACTTTTCTAAAGCCAAAGTTGCTTTAAAGTGTAGTGCAGTAATGTTAATTAGAAAGATGTAAGGAGAAGAGACAGCAAGAGAAGGAAAGCAACAGTAATGGCCCATTAAACTGATGTACAGATACGCAACTTGAAACCTTGCATGATCTACAGTACAAATCCATGGCCTATCTTTCAGCTAGAACAGAGGGCAGGAGAGAACAGAACAGGGGAGAGGTAAGCCAGAGGGCAGGGGAGAACAGAACAGGGGAGAGGTAAAGCCAGAGGGCAGGAGAGAACAGAACAAGGGAGAGGTAAGCCAGAGGGCAGGGGACAACAGAACAGGGGAGAGGTAAAGCCAGAGGACAGGGGAGAACAGAACAGGAGAGAGGTAAAGCCAGAGGACAGGGGAGAACAGAACAGGGGAGAGGTAAGCCAGAGGACAGGGGAGAACAGAACAGGGGAGAGGTAAGCCAGAGGACAGGGGAGAACAGAACAGGGGAGAGGTAAGCCAGAGGGCAGGGGAGAACAGAACAGGGGAGAGGTAAACCAGAGGGCAGGGGAGAACAAGGGAGAGGTAAAGCCAGACGGCAGGAGAGAACAAGAGAGATAAAGCCAGAGGGCAGGGGAGAACAGAACAAAGGAGAGGTAAAGCCAGAGGGCAGGAGAGAACAGAACAAGGGAGAGATAAAGCCAGAGGGCAGGGGAGAACAGAACAGGGGAGAGGTAAGCCAGAGAGCAGGGGAGAACAAGGGAGAGGTAAAGCCAGAGGGCAGGGGAGAACAGAACAAAGGAGAGGTAAAGCCAGAGGGCAGGAGAGAACAGAACAAGGGAGAGATAAAGCCAGAGGGCAGGGGAGAACAGAACAGGGGAGAGGTAAGCCAGAGAGCAGGGGAGAACAAGGGAGAGGTAAAGCCAGAGGGCAGCAGATAGATCTCTGCTAATGATGGTCTGTCTTTGTTCTCTGTCTTTGCTGTTAGGTCCTGTGCAGAGAGCAGGCACGCCAGGAACTGATCAATCAAGTCGGAGTCGGCCCGCCAAGACACTGGAAAGCATCTGTGGTGAGAGGGACCATACACATGGCAATATACACACACACTTAGACAAATGCACAGGCGCACAAACACACCTTGCTACAACACTGATTATACCTTTACAACATTGCTCACAAAACTGATTACACCCCAAAAGAGTTATTGGCACATCCCTCTAAGAGCTCTCTATAACCCTAAGGATTCCTCACAGAGACGAAAGAGAGAAGGCGGGCTGATATGAATGAGAAAAGGCTTTGAACAGCTTCCAGCACTGCAGGGTGGGAAATCTAATCATCGCTCACATAGTTTAGGAAACTGCTCATATAATTTATTACTTCAAATATGTGCAGCGAGAAGTGAATGAAGCTAGGGCCAAGTACTGCTGTGTGTGTATGTGTGTGTTAACGGGGTAACCGGCCTGCTGCGGTCTCTTTCCCCCTGCAGGGTGCCAGGTGTCACAGCGTCTGGCTGAAGAGGGAGCGCTATGAGGACCTGAGACTGCACCTGGAGCAGGAGCAAGAGGTGGGACAGACACAGAGAAGGGAAGCCAGAAAGAAAGAAAGAAAGAAAGAAAGAAAGAGAGAGAGAGAGAGAGAGAGAGAGAGAGAGAGAGAGAGAGAGAGAGAGAGAGAGAGAGAGAGAGAGAGAGAGAGAGAGAGAGAGAGAGACTTTTTAACTATTTTTTGATCTTGAATCATATAAACACCTGTTAGGAACAAAACACTGTTGTTTAATCTGCCATGTTACTGTTGTCTTGCCTCAGCTGTAGTGTGGGTGTAACCTGTGTTTGTGTGTGTGTGTGTGTTGTTGTTGTTGCACAGTGCAGACAGGAGAAATGAGCAGGAGGATGACTACAGCTTTGGCAGAAAGAAGAAACTACAGGACCTGGAACAGCAGCTAGAGATCAGAGCCATGCCTTGCCACTAGAGGGCGCCACCACACCAAATTCATGTTGTACACACGAAGCCATGCCTGGCCACTAGGGGTGCGCCACCACACCAAACACACGTTGTACACACATAGCCATGCCTGTTCACCAAGGGGGCGCCACCACACCCAACACACATTGTACACACAGAGGTAATTTAATATTGTAATTTAATATTATGTGGATGAAGGGCGGGTGAGGGGTGGGCATGTTGAATAAAGAGAAAACAATATCTTAAAAAATCCCAGAATGTACCATTTTTGTGCAATTTGTATCTTTGATGTTTTTCTTAAATTATTTTAGGCTATATGTCATTAGTGCGTAAGCCTAAGCTTTATGTCCTAACTGTACTCAACACACCAATTGCCAAATGCTTTTGGGAACGAGCAGAAAAAGTTAACGTCGATCCATGGAAGCAAAAAGGACAATATGGAAGTTTAATTCAATAAGAGAAAAGCTGTGAAAGGAGAGTTGGAAATAAAGAGAAGGGAGGGTCAGAAAAGTCATATTTGGGAAAGATTTGATTAAGTGGAAAAAGAGGATGATAGCAGTGCTGGCTATGTTATGTATGATGATTGTGAGGCACTTTACAAATTTGACAGTCACAAGACTGGGACCTCAAATAGGCCTATGGCACATCAAGGGAACTGTAGCCTGTTTAGTTGGGTTACATGGAAACTGAAATCTGGACACTGACTTTAGGTCTATGACCTCTCACTACTCCTTCAGAATTAAGTATTTCTTGCAGTAAAATGATACACCATATGTAGGTGTAGCCGATGTGACGTGTGCAGAGCGTCCCTGGTTCGCGCCCAGGTCGGGACGAGGGGACGGACGTAAAATCTATACTGTTACATAGGCAACATTTTTACTTGGGAACAGGAGTGGAGAAATGTGATTTCCGTTCCTCAGCCTCTGACTGTAGCCTACAGCTCATTTTCTATATTAGCGTGTTGGGGTAGGGTGGGGACTTCAAATGTTCACTTGACCACATATAGGTTTCTTTCTATGTTTTGGCCTTTCTAGGGAGTTTTTCCTAGCCACCGTGCTTCTACACCTGCATTGCTTGCTGTTTGGGGTTTTAGGCTGGATTTCTGTACAGCACTTTGAGATATCAGCTGATGTACGAAGGGCTATATAAATAAATTTGATGAAATTTGATGATATAGTGATATAACAATTGCTGGCGGCTGTGGGTGAACAAACAGCTGATCTGCCCACCACCACCACATGCACACGTTACACACACAGAGCCAGGTCTGGCTACTAGGGGGCGCCACCATACACACACACACACACATATTACACAGCCACTCACACTCATTCCTTTAGAGCAAATACTTTTTAAAAGCATAAATTGGAGCTATTTTTATTTACAAAGTGTCCAAATGTAATAAAGCACGAATAATGGTTATAGGTTATTATGATAAAGGTCAGAGTTGCACTAATCTCATAATCAAATCATATCATCTCATATCTTGATATTTAAGACAAGCCTGATTAGGGTGAACATAAATAACCTGAGAAACAATGCATCCTGGTCCTCAGGAAGGAGCTGTTTGCCCAGTACAGCCACCTATCAAAGGAGGTAGAGGGTTCAGTGAATGAGACTGGATGGTTCCCAGGCAGTTCCTACAGCAAGACCAGCAGCTCATTTATCTAAACCCCGAGGCTATTCTTGAGAAGCATCCTCTAGGAGGGCAGAGACCCCCTATGGAAATAATACAGCCAACACCAGCTCAGACCACTCAACCATCAGCACAGGTACAGTGCCTTGCGAAAGTATTCGGCCCCCTTGAACTTTGCGACCTTTTGCCACATTTCAGGCTACAAACATAAAGATATAAAACTGTATTTTTTTGTGAAGAATCAACAACAAGTGGGACACAATCATGAAGTGGAACGACATTTATTGGATATTTCAAACTTTTTTAACAAATCAAAAACTGAAAAATTGGGCGTGCAAAATTATTCAGCCCCTTTACTTTCAGTGCAGCAAACTCTCTCCAGAAGTTCAGTGAGGATCTCTGAATGATCCAATGTTGACCTAAATGACTAATGATGATAAATACAATCCACCTGTGTGTAATCAAGTCTCCGTATAAATGCACCTGCACTGTGATAGTCTCAGAGGTCCGTTAAAAGCGCAGAGAGCATCATGAAGAACAAGGAACACACCAGGCAGGTCCGAGATACTGTTGTGAAGAAGGTTAAAGCCGGATTTGGATACAAAAATATTTCCCAAGCTTTAAACATCCCAAGGAGCACTGTGCAAGCGATAATATTGAAATGGAAGGAGTATCAGACCACTGCAAATCTACCAAGACCTGGCCTTCCCGCTAAACTTTCAGCTCATACAAGGATAAGACTGATCAGAGATGCCAAGAGGCCCATGATCACTCTGGATGAACTGCAGAGATCTACAGTTGAGGTGGGAGACTCTGTCCATAGGACAACAATCAGTCGTATATTGCACAAATCTGGCCTTTATGGAAGAGTGGCAAGAAGAAAGCCATTTCTTAAAGATATCCATAAAAAGTGTCGGG
This sequence comes from Oncorhynchus mykiss, assembly GCF_013265735.2. Classification (NCBI taxonomy): domain Eukaryota; kingdom Metazoa; phylum Chordata; class Actinopteri; order Salmoniformes; family Salmonidae; genus Oncorhynchus; species Oncorhynchus mykiss. Next base: position 15,996,792 of record NC_050570.1, read on the forward strand.
TAAAGTTTGCCACAAGCCACCTGGGAGACACACCAAACATGTGGAAGAAGGTGCTCTGGTCAGATGAAACCAAAATTGAACTTTTTGGCAACAATGCAAAACGTTATGTTTGGCGTAAAAGCAACACAGCTGAACACACCATCCCCACTGTCAAACATGGTGGTGGCAGCATCATGGTTTGGGCCTGCTTTTCTTCAGCAGGGACAGGGAAGATGGTTAAAATTGATGGGAAGATGGATGGAGCCAAATACAGGACCATTCTGGAAGAAAACCTGATGGAGTCTGCAAAAGACCTGAGACTGGGACGGAGATTTGTCTTCCAACAAGACAATGATCCAAAACATAAAGCAAAATCTACAATGGAATGGTTCAAAAATAAATATATCCAGGTGTTAGAATGGCCAAGTCAAAGTCCAGACCTGAATCCAATCGAGAATCTGTGGAAATAACTGAAAAGTTGCTCTTCACAAATGCTCTCCATCCAACCTCACTGAGCTCGAGCTGTTTTGCAAGGAGGAATGGGAAAACATTTCAGTCTCTCGATGTGCAAAACTGATAGAGACATACCCCAAGCGACATACAGCTGTAATCGCAGCAAAAGGTGGCGCTACAAAGTATTAACTTAAGGGGGCTGAATAATTTTGCACGCTCAATTTTTCAGTTTTTGATTTGTTAAAAAAGTTTGAAATATCCAATAAATGTCGTTCCACTTCATGATTGTGTCCCACTTGTTGTTGATTCTTCACAAAAAAATACAGTTTTACATCTTTATGTTTGAAGCCTGAAATGTGGCAAAAGGTCGCAAAGTTCAAGGGGGGCGAATACTTTCGCAAGGCACTGTATGTGTGTAGAATGGCATCGCATAGAAGTTAACCCATATGCAGACTCTTAAAACTCATAGAAGTGTAAGCTTGACTGAGTGTGTGATCTCTGCTCTCTGTCCTTACCTCACTGTTCCCATCCTTGTCTTGGATATAGCCCTGTGAGCATCAGCCAGAGGAACCAACCCAGGCCCTTCTCCACCAATCCTCTCCCCTAAACTCCCCCTCTACGACCCTCGACACCTGGCTAGACGTCACTGGACCTGGCTAGACCTCGCTGGGGACCTGCAGTACAGCTTGATGTGGCTCACCTCCACCTCCACCCCTACATACCCCTAGGTTCCTCCGAGTCTACTCTAGGATGTGTTGTGTCAGGGAGGGAAGTACCTACAGTCATTCTTCAGACTCCACCTTGGGAGGAGGGTGTGTAGTCTCTGGGGCTGAACCCCTTCATGCTCCTCCACCCAGGGTTGAATCTGAGGAGTGTCCAAAGTCACTTCCAAGTAAAGGAATGTGGTGTCAGGAATGGTAAACCTTCCTTCTCTGATACCAGGAAGTGACTATGGACACTCTACAGATTCAGCCATGGGCAGAGGGTGCATGCTATCCGGGATTGAACCCCTTCGAGCTCCTTTTCCTGGCAGCAACTTCGGACAATCCTCCGACTCCACCCTGGGCATGGGCTGTGTGGTGTCATGTGTAAATCCTCTACCCTCCCCCATCCCTGGCAGTACCTACGGACACAGCTCAGACTCTGCCTTGAGAGTGGGCTGTGTGGTGACGGAGACTGGTAATGAATACGACCTCAGGACTCTGGAGCAGCAGCGGCTGGCTGAGGGCGTCTTGTCCTGGGCAGCGGGCTTGACTCTGTCCCCTGGAGAGAGTTCAGAGAGGGAGTACCTCCACTCCCTGGCTGCTCAGTAACCGGTGGAGCAGTACGAAGACTGCTGTAGTCTCATGAGTAAGTCAAATACACCACTGGAGGCTGCTGAGCGGAGGATGGCTCACAATAATGTCTGGAATGGAGTCAATGGAATGGTATCAAACACAGTGAAACCATATGTTTGATACCACTCCATCTATTCCGTTCAGACATTACCATCCTCCCCAACTAAAGGGCCACCTGTGAAATCCATATATGCCTACATGTATAAATAATGTATAGGTTATGCAGTCAACTCCTGATTAGTGCACTTCACACGCACTGTTGTAGTATAGTGCAGTGCTTCTCAAACCTCTCCTCCGGGACTCCCAGGTGTTTCACTATTTTCTTGTAGCTCTGAACTAGTTCCCCTGATTCACTACATAAGGGCTTGATGCTTAGCTGACAAGTTGAATCAGGTGTGATATCTCTGGAATAGATCAAACACGTGGAATGGCTGTAGTTTCCTGGGGAGAGATTTGAGAAACGCTGGTATAGTGCACACTTCCATGACAGTCCCAAGTCACTGGGAGATTCTCGTTTGGGCAAAAGACAGTCCTCTGTCCTCTTTGCTCCATGACCTGGAAACCAATAAGTGGTCGAGAAGTGTGTCAATTCGTTAATTGGCAAATGAAAGTTCCCTCCCCTCCTCGATAGCCACCTTTCATCGAGGATCCTCATGTGTATCCTACTGCAGAAGAGTTTTTAAGTCTGCCACACCCACCTTTGAAACAGCTTCTGTTTTGTCAGAGAAAAACATGCACAGTTTAAAAACAATATGCTACGTATTGTTTTATCTATACAACTTTCTGCACAACTGACTTCATTTGTTTTGAGCACTTTACACATTTATTTTGGGATCCAGCCCTGGAAATGTAATTAGCCTAATGGCGCGTGAGTGGAGAAGGAGACTCATTTTGAGCAATCTCATTTCATCCACGTTCACGCTCCTCGCTGACTCTCCTCCATTAACTTTGACCTTTTCCAAAAGGAGGTGAGAGATGACGGAGGAGACAGTTTGCAGGAGGTGAGAGATGACGGAGGAGACAGTATGCAGGAGGTGAGAGATGACGGAGGAGAGAGTATGCAGGAGGTGAGAGATGACGGAGGAGAGAGTATGCAGGAGGTGAGAGATGACGGAGGAGACAGTATGCAGGAGGTGAGAGATGACGGAGGAGACAGTATGCAGGAGGTGAGAGATGACGGATGAGACAGTATGCAGGAGGTGAGAGATGACGGAGGAGACAGTATGCTGGAGGTGAGAGATGACGGAGGAGACAGTATGCAGGAGGTGAGAGATGACCGAGGAGACAGTATGCAGGAGGTGAGAGATGACGGAGGAGAGAGTATGCAGGAGGTGAGAGATGACGGAGGAGAGAGTATGCAGGAGGTGAGAGATGACGGAGGAGAGAGTATGCAGGAGGTGAGAGATGACGGAGGAGACAGTATGCAGGAGGTGAGAGATGACGGAGGAGACAGTATGCAGGAGGTGAGAGATGACGGAGGAGACAGTATGCAGGAGGTGAGCAAGATGGAATTGATAAAAGGCCATTGCATCATACGTATCAGGAACGGACTACTCCAGTCTAAAGTTGGCCAGGAAATTAACAGTAGTCATCTATTTGATTATAAGCTATTTTATTGAAGGAACCACAAATGTATTATACACATATATTTTGAAGTAGAATCTCACCATGTCTGTTTTTGTGAGCCGTTTCCTCTACAACATCGCTCTATTTGTGTGCTTAGCACGGACTATTTCGTACTCCTGTTAACCCCCCTCCTCTCTCCCCCAGTGTATCATTGGTCAACAAAGTGGTGGTGGTGGAGAGGCACTTTAAGGCCCTCAGGCACTTCCTGCTGATGGGTAGTTTGCCCAGTCTCTCAGCAACCTGATCTTTGAGGATAAAAGAATGCAGCTGTCATACCTTTTATTTATTTATCTATTATTTGACCAGGTAAGTTGACTGAGAACATGTTCTCATTTGCAGCAACGACCTGGGGAATAGTTACAGGGAGAGGAGGGAGGATGAATGAGCCAATTGTAAACTGGGGATTATTAGGTGACCGTGATGGGTTGAGGGCCAGATTGGGAATTTAGCCAGGACACCAGGGTTAACAACCTACTTTTACGATAAGTTCCATGGGATCTTTAATGACCTCAGAGAGTCAGGACACCCGTTTAACGTCCCATCCGAAAGACGGCACCCTACACAGGGAAGTGTCCCCAATCACTGCCCTGGGGCATTGGGATATGTTTTCAGACCAGAGGAAAGAGTGCCTCCTACTGGCCCTCCAACACCACTTCCAGCAGCATCTGGTCTTCCATCCAGGACCAACCCTGCTGAGCTTCAGAAGCAAGCCAGCAGTGGTATGCAGGGTGGTATGTAGGGTAGTATGCACACCGTGGTGTGTTTATATTATGTACTTGTGTGCGTTTTGCCTGGGTGTGTATTTGCTGTGCTTTTTCTGTCAGCGTGTTCTGTGTTTTGTAAGTGGTGTTTTCATTTCTAACCCATGTGTGTGTTCTCCTCTCGTCAGATAGGTAGTCGTCAGACTCCTGGTCCTGAGTAAGGCTCTCCAGTAGTCTCCATGGAGACAGTCTCCATGGCTCCTAACTTCACCTTTGCCCTGTGCTTCCTCCCTGAGACCTTCCACCCTCATACCCCTGACACTCAACTGCCTAGAGCTACGCTACAAAGGTCAGAGACCGGAGTGTATGAGGGAGCCAATGTGTGTGTGTGTGCAGTAGATTGCTGTCATCAAGGCAAAGGGTGGCTACTTTGAAGAATCTCAAATTTAAAATATATTTTGATTTGTTTAACAATATTTTGGTTACTGCATGATTCCACATGTGTTATTTCATAGTTTTGATGTTATAACTATTATTCTACAATGTAAAAAAATCCCTGCAACCCTGCAACTTTTGACTGGTAATGTATGTGTTTAGAAACTAATGATACCATGAATATGTTTATTATGTGCATGTGTACAAATCTCTCTCCCTACACCAATTGCAATATGTGGTAGTAATGTATGTTTGTTGCTTCAAATATCCCCTATTAAGGATCGACATGAGTCTATCCACATTTAAAATGTAAGTACAATGTACCTCAACAACCTGTTTGACAGCTTCAATGTGCCTCATCGTGCAGTATGATGTCCCCTGTCCACAATGCTGTACACTATCAAAGGTAATGGTTACAACCTTACAACCCCCCTACACGCTGATGCCAAACGTAACGACACTACCCAAAGCTCCAGTGCCACTCCCCTACTTTCCACCCCGTTCCTCAAACCCTGTGTATAAATAATACAAAAATACTTAAGGGACTAAGAAAATGTCACTTATATTTTTATTAAAGATTGAATGTTAACGTTTCCTAAAGTGTAAAGCCTTATGGGAAGTGAACACACTGTCATATACCACCAAAGGTCATTTACAAAAGAGAAATTCCAGCAAAGGAGAACAATGCACTTGCCACTTTTAGTACATTTTCCAGATGGCTTGTATATATTTTCCCTGACAGTACATTTTACTTAGAAAGCAGAGGGAACACAAGGGAGTTGTAGCAACATGAAGGGCAGACACTAAGGAGGATTACAGAAGATGGATCCTCTCTAGGGGAAGAATCCTAACGTCCGTTTAAGTCAAATTTTCACTTAGTCTCATCGACATCAATGCATGACAAAGTAAAAAATTGATTTACATACAATTTAAATTTGACCCTAAAATGACTCCTCCGCAGTTTAATGAGTAAACAATGCAGGAATGCAAAACCAACTCTGTCTATAGACAGCCATTTAAACAGAATGTCATAAAAGCCCTTGAGGGAAAAGGAGGGAACTGAATTACATTCTGACCACACTGCTCATGTCGCACCTTAAAGTTGGTTGTCCACCGCCATATAAAGTCCAAAGAAGAAGAAGAAGCCTGAAGGAGGAGAGATTGTTTCTAGTAAACTCGGTTTACCCTTTTATCTGTGGATGAATTGTTGGAGTAGAGGACCTTGTTCATTTCAGGTCAAATAACAACAATGTATATATCCCCGGACAAATTAGCTAGCAACAACAAGCTATCTAGCTAAATTGCCATAAATGTTTAATGCTTTTCAACCTGTCCAAGTTAATATAGTTGGTTCAGAGTTTGTTTGGATATTTCAACCTGCATGCCCTGATCGAGTCTGGTGTGGGTGGTCAAAATCAACATGCGTGCAAGTGGTCTGGTCGGTATGTTAGGCCTTACAATATGACCAACTAAGAAAAACACCTACCCAGACAAAACTCTGTAGAAGCTGTTTTAAAGTTGCCAATCATCTCGGCATGCAAGCAAACACCTTGGTCAACACTGAATGACCTCGCGGTCAACACAAAGTCGAGCTTTGACCTATTGTCTTTATTATTCCACATTACAAAAACATCTTACATTCAGAAACCGCACATACATGACGTTTAGTATTGCAGGTTAATCAGGGCTAAGAGAATATACACGCAGGAATGCAATTCTCGATCGAAAATGCAATGCATCAGTGATTTCCCCTTTGCCATTAGTGTTTTGTTTCGATTTTCAGATTCTATGAAGCCAATAGAATTAAGGGCTCGATTCTATCAGATCTGTGCTAGCGATCCACCGAATAGCAGTTGTTTTGACGGTGTCGGAAGTGGAAATGCATAACAGCTGTCATATCCACAAGCGGCTCCTTATTGCAGACACTGCCATGGAATGCAACGAAGTAAACACCCAACTTTATATCTGACAAATCCCATGCAGCCGCGTTACAAGTTATCTAACATGCTATGTGGATGTCGGCCAACATGGGTTGACACGCAATCCGATTGGCCTAAAACCCTTTCCTTTTCATTACTTTAGAATGCTGCCAGACAACATCTGAAGTTAGTGCATTCTACTACAGACATCAAGCCTTTGATTAAATAGAAACCTTGGAAGTGCAATATTGTCCTATAGGAATGATAGATGTATATTAAGTGCTGCTGAAAAGTAAGATGTCATGGCCATCCATCTCTACACAATACTTCTACTGCAGCACAGACACAATGGTACCACTAAACTCAAAGTTATGAAATGTAAGTGTATAAGTGTTGGAGGTCCCGGTTTAAACTGACAGGGTGGCTGAGGATATTCATTCCACCAGTGAAAAAGAGTGAAATAACGTAAATAGTAAACCTAAACATTGTCCCTTTGTATAAGTACCTGTACGTAACTCTTGTGGTCATAAGGGATACACCATATAGGGGTTTTTCCTGGTCAAGTGGTCAACAGTTAGTACCAGATTAGAGTCAGAGGTAGCGCTCATGAGAACACAGAAACGCCACGTGAGGAGGTGTTTGTTGGGGGAACCTCAGACCCTCCCCTGGGTCTGGCTAGGCCTCAGACTCCTCCTCATCCGGTGCGCCTCCGTTAGCCGTGTTGCCTGTCTCGTTGTCCAGCAGGAGGAACTTGCCCTCATTGGTCAGAGGCATGTTCTTCAACAGCTGGACTAGAGCCTCTGGGTCCTTCACACACACACACAATTAGTGGGTTAGATTGAGAATTAGTAAATTGAGGTTGATTTAAAAACATACCTTCTTTGCCTCCATAATATCCTTCCCCAAGCTTATTGTGTAACATATCTGTGAATGAAGAAATGACACAAATTACATTGTGAAACAGATGAACCCATGACAAGTAAAAGACAAGTGAATTCACTGACTGAAGGCTCTGTGCCATAGTGAGTCCAGCACATGAATGTGTTTAAGATGTCTTACCTTCTCCCCCTCTGTGTTGCTCTCAAAGACAAACGCACTAAAGGAGGGCTCTCCCTCCTCGTCGTCCTCGCCCCAGTCTCGCCCCTCCACCACAAAGCCCATCAGCCTGCCGTTCTCCTGGTGGGCCACAAACTGGGTCACCTCCTGTAGCTGGAACTGTGAGGGAGGAAGAGGAGAGAGAGAGCAGGAGTGAAACACTAGTGAACAGACAACATTACACTGATAACTACAGTATACTGCTGCGTTTACACAGGCAGCCCAATTCTGATATTTTTTCCACTAATTGTTCTTTTGACCAATCACATCAGATCTTTTTCAGAGCCGATCTGATTGATCAAAAGGCCAGCTAGTGGAAAAAGATCAGAATTGGACTGCCTGTGTAAACGCAGCCTACTAAGGTTAAATTTTTCAGGCCCTTACACCGATTCTTGTGACTTGTGTCTGGGGGTCAATCAACCTGTGGTAAAGATAACAAAAAAGAGAACACAATGAATCAACATAGCTGGCAGAAGCACAGTGGCAAGGTTAAAATCTGTAAGCACTTTCATACGTCTGCTGTTTGACTGGTTACTGTACCTGAGACAGCTGCTCGTGACCATGAGATGGGACTCTGTGGTTCTGAAGATGTTGTGGATGGCTCGAGCCGCCAGCACCTGTCTCATGGCCTCATAGATCACTTCCTGGGTTTGTCCCGAACGCACCGCCATGGAGCCCAGGAACCGCACTGCAAACACCTGCTGCAGCAGGGAGTCTACACACACACAGGCACACACATCAGGAGACAGAGAGGATCTGTAGATATGTAGTCCATAAAGAGTACAGTACCAATGAAAACTGGAATGGAGACACTCCTACCGTCGCTTTCAGGGGAGCAGTCATCGTCTGTTTCTCCGAAAGGGTTTGTACGCCTGTCAGCGAAGAAACACACACAATTAAACCCAGTTGAGCTATTATTGTACAAATCAGCGTACAGGAACTGGTTCTGACACGCCAGCCCTGTGGTGACGATCTTACCTCCCTCCAGCCCTGTTCTGGTCCTGGAACTCCGAGGCAGGCAACATGATGTCAAACTGGATGGGTGTCCCGGGAACTATCAGGTCCTCTGGCTCAGGAGCACTGGAGGTCTTTTGGGACGCACCGCTAGAGGACTGCATCCCACCTGGCTTAGCCCTGCAGAAAGAGGGAGGGAAATTAAGAGAGAGGAAGAGTGTGTGTGAGTGTACTATCAGAATTCCTGAAATAACACATGCATATATTCTTTATTTTCCTCTTGGGGAAATCCAGGAAAAGCAAGGTGTTTCCTCTGCATGATTGAGGCTAACCTGTCTGGGTTGGGCGAGCCCTCTCCTCTCTTCTCAAAGCTGGTGATGGGAGTGACCGCCTGAATGGCTGTCTGGTTCAGTCTGATAGCCACTGCCTAAAGAGGGGAACAGGGTGCAGTTTCTGTCATTACACTGTAATAATGATAAAAGTCCTAACATTATGCTCTGTGACTAACACATGGTGCCACAAGAGGGCATAGTTTGGTTAATTATACTGGGAACATTATTTAGTTTGAGGCAGGTATAGAAGTAGTCTGGGATCAAACCAACCTTCTTTACTGTCATCAATAGATTATTATAAGACTTACATAATACATAACAGGCTATGTACACCATATAGGCCTATGAAAAGTATCAATTGGAAGCAGTACTTGACCTTACACTAACCCATCAGTTGTTTGCATCTTGCCAGAGTTGCTTCCTGGTTTGTTTGGAATAAACAAATTACCCACGGGCACTAGGGAGCCATGAGGTCAGAGACGAAGTAACAGAACATACGATGCATTTGTTTATGTGTACAAATTAAGGAAAAGCATACTTCTGAACATGCAGAACCTGCTGGTGCACGCACACATATGCACCCACAAGCATGCATACACACACAGTATAGATAGAGCCTCTTAGTCTTGTTATGTAAATAGAGAATGGGTTTAAGTTCAACTGGGTGGAATCAGCAGCCTCTGATAATCAGATGTAGGATCATCCAGATGTAGGATCTTCATTTGACCCAGTTTGTTACAACAGGAAAATTATCCTGACGCAACAGGAAATGTGAATTATTATGTGGATTATAATTCACGTACATTTTTGTACTGGTTGGTACATTTTTCTTTAGGGCAAATCAAGTCTGAAATTTCAAAAAGAAAATTGCAAACCTTTTAAAAACTGAAATACATTACAATTTGGCATGTTCTGCTATGCAGTAAAATACAAAGTAACAAAAGCGTGATCAAATTAAGATCTTTCATCTGTAAAAGACCATATCCCAGTTTAGAGATATCCCATGGGAGCACAATCATCTCTAAAACAATCAGGAAATCTGCTAAAAACTAGACCAGACCAGAGCATAATCAGCCCCCTGCAAAGTCTCTAGGGCTATACTGGACTCTGGAAACATCCTGTCCTGTATCAGTCAATCACAGTGCCCTGCTGCTACACATATGGAATGGACTTGGTGTAAATTACAAATAATAAAAAAAACATATCTGTCTTCGCCTTATCACACACACAACAAAATATTGATTTAGTCATTGTGACTTCTTTCAAGTGCTATGAAATACTACTGATGTACTACTTATCTCACTGTATTGATTAGAGAGAGTATATATACTGTACCTCAGGGTTGTCAGTCAGGTAGATCTGTCGGGAGATATTGTTCAAAGTGCAAATCCACTGGAGATGAGAAACGGAGGAAAGTATTAGACTCACATCCATTGCTCAACAAACATCAGGGATTTCAAATAGCTCCTCTATTGCAGCGTGTGACAGGCAGGCAAGAAGAACTTTCATGGATGAAAACGTAACAATGTCTTTTAACACATGGATGAAAGAAACAGGTACAAAAGATTTGACTGGTATGATACATACTTCTTCATATTCCCTTTTGCTCTCTGCTTGTAAAATCATTGACCTGCAAAATCCCAATAACAAAATTAAAACACAACACTGTTTGTAGGCTCATAAGAAGTCTTCCTCACAAATCTGTGCGTGACCAGTGAGGGTCTTGGTGAGGAGGAAGTGTGAATACTTAGCGTACATACGTTTTACCATTGGGGGAGGTGATCTGAAAACAGTAGCGTCTGTCCTCGCACTCTACGGCCATGACAGAGCTGTTATCCAGGTCCAGCACCATGCCCCCTGCCACTGCCCCTCTCGGCTGGCACATGAGGTTCCCTCCCTGGGTGAAGAAGTAAAGCCGGTCCCAGGCTGTGGTGACTAGGCCCGTCTTACTGTTGGGGAGCAGAAAAGGGTTGTGTTCATTACGGCACACCATAGAAAATAAATAAATAGGTAAAACTTTTGCAACGTAAAACGAAAACAATAATTCAGGTAGTCCTTTCCCCCATCTGCTTCCATTTCGTTCCTAGTGAACACCACCCAGTTCACAGTGTTGGAGCAGCTGCCGTCTCCATGACTCAGCTATTAGAACTAAACATCTCAATCGGAAATCTAAAAGCAATCAGAAAGTGCTGACAGCTCAAATCGCAAAACTTTTTGTATGACTCAGATCTGTCCATAAAAAAACCCAGAACTAATTATCTTTTGGCATAGCTGCGCTTGTCAAGCATTTGAGACAGATGTGTCATTAAATAAAATGTCATTCTGCAGAACCTTTTATTTTGTGCTGCAGACATTTGTCAAAGACTGTATTTGACAGCTCTGACACATTACTAAATCACAACGTTAGTTCTGCAATTCTACGTCAAGCCAGGTTTTTCTTCTTATATTTAGCTAGAATCGTAGCTGACAGCCCACCTTGCCAGAGCTGACAAACAAATTGTATTCACTGAAGTACAAAGAGTGTAACTTTGAGACAACTTGTAATTGTAGTTTGACACATTCATTAATGTTTCCTTTGATACGGAATAAAAACAAGACCTGCAGTGACACAATTGTTGACAATTTAACACATCCAGCTATAGCCTGAAAACGTTAAACAAGGAGAAGACATTGAACCCTGACACACCAAATTGAAAAAAAAGGAGCATTGAATGAAGGACTGGGTGAAATGAAATCACCCTCAAATGCAAGATATTGGAAGACTGAATTGAACTTAATCAAACAGAGCCTTACTTCCTGATGTTGAGGTAGCCTGCCTTCTGTATGAGAGTGCGGTTGACAGGGGCGGGGTCGCGGTCAGGCATGTAGACCGTGTCCTCCATGGAGAGCAGCTCTCTCTGGGTCATACGCATGGCCTCAGCCTCTGAGTCCAACTGAGCCTGGATATTTTGTGTCATGCTGGACACTGACCCCAGGAAGCTGTCCATTTTCTTTGAAACTAGATCTATGCCTTTCTTATAGAAGTTGATCTGAGAGGGACACAAAGAGAGAAGACATTCATTGCTTCTCCAGTTCTGACTTGCTGTAGGACCACAGCAGTGTGTGGTGTCCTGGTTTATTGCGGTAGGAGTAAAGAGCGTGTTGATATTGGGTTAACGACTTGCAATGTGAATTTGGGTGTGTGTTGGTACCTGGGCCTGTGTGTAACCAAGCATGGGCTCCAGCATGGCCACTCTCTTGCGGTACTGCAGGGCGTTGAGGGCACAATAATACTGCATGGAGGCCTGGTGCTGCTTCCTCCTGGAGTAGGCCACCTCCCCCACCAATTCAGCTTTCACCTGCACCATAACACAGTAATTAATCACTCACACACACACGTCATTTAGCAGACGCTCTTATCCGGTGCGACTTACAGGAGCGATTAGGGTTAAGTGCCTTGCTTAAGGGCACAGACAGATTGTGACCTTTCGGTTTCTGGCCCAACACTCTTAACCTCTAGGCTACCTGTCCGCCCACATATACCCAGCTAATCAAAGGGAGAGCTAAGTAGAGCAACATGACCTCTCAACTAACATATGTCATGACCTCTCAACTAACATATGTCATGACCTCTCAACTATTATGAGGCAATGTTATCTATTGTACCAGTTTAACAGGTACTACCAGTGCGTTGTTGTACTGTTAAGAGGTTTGGCTAGTACACGTCTCATACAGTCCCCATCACTACCTTCTCATTCTCCTTCTTCTTGGGCAGTCTGCTGTACTTGACCATGGCAGCCTCATGCTCTGTGAGGGGGAAGGAGTGGACATGAGCTAAGACGATCAGCTACTGTGTTATGCCAACTCCAAAACCATATCAAATTTGAGAAGCCCATACATACCATCAGAGGCGATACCAAATATTTCTCTCAATGTGCTTATCTCTGAGAAGTCAAATACAGATTCAGTGTCAAAAACCATGACAAATCACAAAACCAGAATCAATCACATACAGATTATATTCAAAATGAGTGAAAGCAACTGGCTGATGAGCAAGTGTTTGTGTCTACCTGTAAGATCCTTCTCTCTGAACTGGATCATGGGAAAGATCATCCTGTCAGCCATCTGAGTGGCCAGCTCTGAGTGTAGTGTATTCAGCTGGGAAGGAGAGAGAACTAAATTACCCAGAGACACCCTGAAAACAGCAGGGGTTGATTGATTGTGGTTCAAAAGGAAGTTGAAAAGCAGTTCATTCAAATTACTGCTCATCACACAGCCAAATCCCTATTGTGTAATTGAGAACCAGTCAAAACACATTTTCTTGGTCTGAAGATGAATTTCATCCTGTAATTTCTTACCAATATAAAGCATATACCCTATGCAGCTATCCTCGACTTGGACTGGTTCATTTCACTATCAAGTCATATTCAAAGAAGTCAAATTCAGATAAGTGCTAAACCATCTACCAAGTAAAAACACAATGGTGTACAACACCTGCAGTAGTGTGAACCTACGGTCAGAGCAGGGTTAGGTGTAATCTGCAGGAAGATGGATGCATTCTTTAGGCCTGTGTAGTTAGGCCAGAAGGGCAAACAATGACTGCTCTAATGTCTCTCCAGCACAGGCTAGCCAGCCAGGCCCACAGACCCCCTATGGCTCAATCCATCTGTCTAAAGTAACAGTTTTTTACATTTCAGCAGACACTCTTATTCAGAGCGATTTACAGGAGCAATTAGGGTTAAGTGACTTGTGCAAGGGCACACTGACAGTTTTTTTCACATAGTCGGCTCGGGTATTCGACCTTTCGGTTACTGGCCCAACGCTCTTAACCACTGGACTACACCTCCACCTCCAGGAAAACCAGAGCAATTCTCTACCTGGCTGTACCTCTACTGGTCTCTCTACCTCATCCTGGAGGCCATAGCCTCTACAGAGTGCTGCTCTAATGTTGAAATGTGTCCGTTGTAATGACAAGGGACAGCCTATAATTCAACTTCCCAATGCATACAATTGTGACAGGGTATTTGGGGAATATTTTTACCACCTCCATATATTCCATGACTGTTGCACACATCCACACACTGTCGTTGACACTCACTCTTCTCAGACCAGAAACTCCTATATGCACACAAACACTCCCTGTGTAAACAGCATGCTCACAAACACGCAGATGCACTAGCCTCACCTCCCCCACAGTTTTTGCAAATTGCTGCAGTGTGCTGATCACCTCCTCGTCACCTTTACCAAGGGCAAAATTCTGAAGAAAACAATACGTGACTTAAAAATGTCATAAAACACTGAATTTAGCACATTCCAAATAAACATTGAGGCTATGATGTTAGAAATACTAAATTCCCATCAAATTTCTGGCATGCTGCTCTCTCCTGTAAAGGGACAATATGCTAACAAATCCAATGGTAGAAGTTTTATTTAGTTATTAGATCCCCATTAGCTGTTGCTATTTCAGCAGCTACTCTACCTGGGGTCCACTCAAAATGTTACAAAAATGACATAATGCAGAACATTAATAGACAAGAACAGCTCGAGGACAGAACTACATACATTTAAAGACTTTCTGAAATAATGCTAGGTAACAGCTATATCGCAATACACTGCAGTTAAGTACATGATCGTTGTCCAATATTCTCAATGAGACATACTTGCTTCTCATACTCCAGTAGCTGTCTGGACAGCTGTTCTGTAGCCAATCCCATCTCACTCTGGAGAACACAGGAAGTGATGTCATTAGCAGTTTATCCTCTGGATGAACCGTCTTACACGAAACCAACTCTCAGAAACTGCACACATGCAAACTAAGCTATTGTATCCTCACATAAAGAATCAATGACTTCAAATTGGATTGGACTAGGCTTGGGCGGTATACCATATTAACCGTATGCTGGGGTACTTGGAAATAGCCATGGGATGGTTTTTCCAATACTGTCAATACCGTAGAAACTATTTATTTGAGTTTTTTATTTTTTACTGTTTGTAAATAGCACAACAGGAGAAAGTGGGAGCGGGTGAGTTCAGCTGTGTATGACAGGGGTTTTATTGGAAGTCTGTGGTTGTTTTCTTCAATAGAGTGATCAGGGATGTGCAAATATAGTTATCCTTCAAAGAAAATACATTAGTTCAACATATTCGACAGACAAATATTTTTCATCAGATGACAACGCTATTTGGCTGGCAGCCACACAAGTAAATGCGCTTCCAATGAAAAAGCAAGGTATTTTTTGAAAAAACTATGCATGGCCATCATATTTCTAATGTTTAGGCCCATCATAGAAATAATGAAGTCAGCTACATTTCGTAATGTTTTGCCTAATGCTAATTTGCATTTTAACTGAGAAAAATAGGCTGGCTACACCAAGAAAAGTACTGTAGAAAATAAGCTACACATCAGTTGGAGCGCTGTCTGTTGGTATAATGCCTGTTCGTGAATTCTCATACGAGTTAAGAAGTGCAACTGAAGCACAAAATTAGTCTGATGCCAAGAAGAAATTACAATTAGAAGCATTTTAGATATGAGTTTACAAAATGCAGGAAGATATTTCTTATGCGTTATATTATTGTTTTCTGCTTGAAAAACTCAGAATTATGCATTAACATGACCGCTAGTTTAACTTGCTATCTAAGTAAGTGGCTGAAATAATAAGGTGACGGGCATCATATGGTGTTTGAGAAGTCAAAGCCCTTTGGATGAGTTCTGTGCAGCTGCCACTGCTCTCTCACCGGTCTTCTCCTCCCCCATCTTCTCTGAGCAGAGCAGGCAGGCCCGTTGCCCTAGCGACTCCAGACTCCACACAGACACAGTGTGAACACACGCTGCTCCAGAGCTAGTACTGAATGAGTCAAAACTTTGTTCATTTGCACAATGTCTCTCATTCACATTCGCTTGAAAATGTACAAACTCACCAAAAATGACATTCGGTAGCTCCTACCAATATATGTATAGCTTTATGAGCTGGATTGCCCATCTTCGCAATTTGTTTATTTTCATTTGGGATCATTAGCATATATTAGTGAGCAGCCTCCATGGAATTGATCTATTAATTGTGCTCATTTTGTTATCATTCTGGTAATAGACACCCAACGCACTATTTTGGCTCCCCCTTGTGTACTAAGCCTGTAATACCGTAAATTCCAGGGTGAGAGAAGGATGGTATGACAATATGAAAATCTGGATACCGCCCAACCCTAGATTGGATGTGTGTGCATGCGTGTGTGTTACCTGGGCTCCATACACCCTCTGCATGGACTGAAGCAGCTGGTTGGTGTAGTCTGTGAGAGTCCCTGCATCTTCCTCAAACACACTGAGCAAGGAGCGAGTCTGTAGAGAAGAGAAGGACACACAGAAACCTATGACAAATGGCAGACAGACAGGTAGGCAATGTGGCAATGGAATAAACAGACAGGCAGGCAGAAGGGAAGCAGCCAGCCAGGGAGGCAGCCAGCCAGGGAGGCAGCCAGCTAGCCAGACACTAGACAGATTGAAAAATGCTGACATAGACCAAATGAGGGATAAGCTTGTAAGACCTTCAGCCTGTAATTGTCTGGATACTGGCACAGTGTGGTAAGCTGGTATGGGTGCGGCAAAGAGGCACACACCTTTATTTAATGATTTATACTGCTGAAGTCAGACGTTTACATACACTTAGGTTGGAGTCAAAACTTGTTTTTCAACCACTCCACAAACATCTTGCTAACAAACTATAGTTTTGGCAAGTCCGTTAGGACATCTACCTTGTGAATGACACAAGTCATTTTTCCATCAATTTTTACAGACAGATTATTTCACTTATAATTCACTGTATCACAATTCTAGTGGGTCAGAAGTTTCCATACACTAAGTTGACTGTGCCTTTAAACAGCTTGGAAAATCCCAGAAAATTATGTCATGGCTTTAGAAGCTTCCGATAGGCTAATTGACATCATTTGAGTCAATTGGAGGTGTACCTGTGGATGTATTTCAAGGCCTACCTTCAAACTCAGTGCCTCATGGGAAAATCTAAAGAAATCAGTCAAGACCTCAGAAAAAAATTAGAGACCTCCACAAGTCTGGTTCATCCATGGGAGCAATTTCCAAACGCCTGAAGGTACCACATTCATCTGTACAAACAATAGTACGCAAGTCTAAACACCATGGGACCACGCAGCCGTCATCCCGCTCAGGAAGGAGATGAGTTCGGTCTCTTTGAGACGAATGTACTTTGGTGCGAAAAGTGCAAATCAAGCCCAGAACAACAGCAAAGGACCTTGTGAAGATGCTGGAGGAAACAGGTACAAAAGTATCTATATCCACAGTAAAACAAGTCCTATATCGACATAACCTGAAAGGCCCTTCAGCAAGGAAAAAGCCACTGCTCCAAAACCGCCATAAAAATAGCCATACTATGGTTTGCATCTGCACATGGGGACAAAGATCACACTTTTTGGAGAAATGTCCTCTGGTCTGATGAAACAAAAATACAACTGATTGGCCATAATGACCATTGTTCTGTTTGGAGGAAAAAGGGGGAG
The DNA here is from genome assembly GCF_013265735.2 of Oncorhynchus mykiss. Lineage (NCBI taxonomy): Eukaryota > Metazoa > Chordata > Actinopteri > Salmoniformes > Salmonidae > Oncorhynchus > Oncorhynchus mykiss. The sequence goes on from NC_050570.1 coordinate 16,014,125, forward strand.
GCTTGCAAGCCGAAGAACACTATCCCAACCGTGAAGCTGGGGGGGTGGCTGCATCATGTTGTGGGGGTGCTTTGCTGCAGGAGGGACTGGTGCACTTCACAAAATAGATGGCATAATGAGGCAGGAAAATGATGTGGATATATTGAAGCAACATCTCAAGACATCAAATGGGTCTTCCAAATGGACAATGACCCCAAGCATACTTCCAAAGTTGTGGCAAAATGGCTTAAGGATAACAAAGTCAAGGTATTGGAGTTGCCATCACAAAGCCCTGACCTCAATCGTACAGAAAAGTTGTGGGCAGAACTGAAAAGGCGTGTGCGCGCAAGGAGGCCTACAAACCTGACTCAGTTTCACCAGCTCTGTCAGGAGGAATGGGCCAAAATGCACCCAACTTATTGTGGAAGGCTACCAGAAACGTTTGACCCAAGTTAAACAATTTAAAGGCAATGCTACCAAATACTAATTGAGTGTATGTAACCTTCTGACCCACTGGGACTGTGATGAAAGAAATCAAACATGAAATAAATAATTATTTCTAATATTATTCTGACATTTCACATTCTTAAAATAAAGTGGTGATCCTAACTGACCTAAAAAGGGAATTTTTACTAGGATTAAATGTCAGGAATTGTGAAAAACTGAGTTTAAATGTATTTGGCTAGGTGTATGTAAACTTCCGACTTCAACTGTATTTACACACCATTTGTAGGCCTAGCCCCTTTATTCATAAATATGCTGATTTGAAATGTGACTTTCTCGTCCCTAACTCACTCACATTGATTCCATGATTTGAATAGGAAGAACTATTCTGAAATATGCAGAGCAAGACACAAGCCGCAGGCATACAGTACCAGTCAAAAGTTTGGACACCTACTTTTTCTTTATTTGTATTATTTTCTACATTGTAGAATAATAGTGAAGACATCAACACTATGAAATAACATATCGAATAATTTAGTAACCAAAAAAAGTGTTTAACAAATCTAAATATATTTTATACTGTATTTCAGATTCTTCAAAGTAGCCACCCTTTGCCTTGATTTTCTACATTGTAGAATAGTAGTGAAGACATCAAAACTATGAAATAACACATATGGAATCATTTAGTAACCAAAAAAAGTGTTAAAAAAATTAAATATATTTTATATTTCAGATTCTTCAAAGTAGCCACCCTTTTCCTTGATGACAGATTTGCACTCTCTTGGCATTCTCTCAACCAGCTTTATGAGGTAGTCACCTGGAATGCATTTCAATTAACAGGTGTGCCTAGTTAAAACATTAATTTGTGGAACTTAATGCGTTTGAGCCAATCAGTTGTGTTGTGACAAGGTTTTTATTTAACCGTTATTTAAGGTAGGGGTGGTATACAGAAGATAGCCAGCCGTATTTGGTAAAAGACCAAGTCCATATTATGGCAAGAACAGCTAAAATAAGCAAAGAGAAACAACAGTCCATCATTACTTTAAGACATGAAGTTCAGTCAATCCGGAAAATGTCAAGAACTTTGAAAGAATCTTCAAGCGCAGCCGCAAAAACCATCAAGGGCTATGATGAAACTGGCTCTCATGAGGACCTCCACAGGAAATGAAGACCCAGAGTTACCTCTGCTTCAGAGGATAAGTTCATTACAGTTAACTGCACCTCAGATAGCAGCCCAAATAAATGCTTCACAAGTTCAAGTAACATACGCATCTCAACATCAACTGTTCAGAGGAGACTGCGTGAATCAGGCCTTCAAAGTCTAATTTCTGCAAAGAAACCACTACTAAAGGACACCAATAATAATAAGAAGAAACTTGCTTGGGCCAAGAAACATGAGCAATGCACAATTCAAGGCACGCTTAACCAGCATGGCTTCCACAGCATTCTGCAGCGATACGCCATCCCATCTGGTTTGGCTTAGTGGGACTATCATTTGTTTTTCAACCGGACAATGACCCAACACACCTCCACCAAGAAGGAGAGTGATGAAATGCTGCATCAGATGACTTGGCCTCCACAATCACCAGACCTCAACCCAATTGTTTGGGATGAGATAGTTTGGGATGAGTTGGACCACAGAGTGAAGGAAAAGTTGCCAACAAGTGTTAAACATATGTGGGAACTCCTTCAAGGATGTTGGAAAAACATTCCAGGTGAAGATGGTTGAGAGAATGCCAAGAGTGTCATCAAAGCAGACAGTGGCTCCTTTGAAAAATCTCAAATCTATTTTGACCTGCTTTACTATTTCTGGGTTACTACATGATTCCATGTGTTATGTCATAGTTTCGATGTCTTCACTATTATTCTACAATGCAGAAAATAGTACAAATAAAGAAAAAGAAAAACCTTTGAATGAGTATGTGTCCAAACTTTTGACTGGTACTGTATGTTGAACTTAAACTCAAAGGACCCAGTCGTAAGCTACATGCATATTTAAGATACACCATCATTTAAGTGCGTGTAATATGCTTGATTTTTCTGACACAGCCTATTATAGCATAAGTGCCAGTGAAGCCTAGCCTAAAGAAATGTAGCCTAAATTTGGTTGTATCTGCAAGTGGAATATATCAAGACTCTTTGCCTAACTGTTATTAAGTAGTATTAGAATACGTGTAATTAAGACAGTGTTATAAAGTTTGATTAAGAGTTTGATTAATAACAGTCGGCTACAAATATTAACTGAATTACATTCCCACACCAAAGCTATTGGGGACAATTAGGTTTAGTCAGTGCCTCAAATCATGACTGAAATATACTTCAGATTGCAGTCCCATAGCGGGGAAGTTTAGGATATTGACCAATTCCAATGGATTCCCATACTCAGAAACCCCTACAACAGCCCGTAAAATAGGCCGAGGCCCCAACACCGGTGCTTGCAAAAAACAACATATACGAACACTTCCTTCAAACAAATCATCCATGTAATTCGCAAAACATAATGGTCTACACTACAGAAGACTGTGACTGTCACAATAAACAACCAGTCGTTGTTCTGATGCACACTGTTTTATCAACTGCCAACTACAGGCCGGGCGATGCGCAACTCATCACGTCACTGCTCACACCAGAAAGGGAAAGGCATTCTCGAATCTCGAGCAATATGCAAATTATACGCGACATTTGTTTCTGATAGGAATTAGGTACGACTTGTGACACATTGTATCAACTTTGTATCGGATACATAGCCAATGTGCGAGTGTGCAACTGCGGAATAGTGTACATTTCCAAAACAATGAGCCAATTCAAAGCTGTCATCGTCGAGTTGAGTAAATAGCCTACAACAGTGGAGCTGGTTTAGCCAATTTCACATCTCCTACAAGACCTTTCCTCTCAATAACGGCACATAACATAAACATAGTATCGACCCACCTGAGGACTGTCCTGCAAAGCCTCTTCTAAAAGCAACGTATGGACGGCTGGCATCTTGTTCACAGCGAAGAGACCGGACTTGAATTATTTAGCGCGTGGACTCTCTTTCCCAGAGAGCTTTGTCTGCGGATGTGGGTGACACGTGTCATTTGCAGGCGTTCCTTGGCCAGCCAGTCTTCGAGCAGCCAGTGACCAGTCGTGCAAGGGTTCTGCCCTGATCACTGACACAATTTAGAATCAGACACGCTTACTTAAGGCCACTCGAAATACAAGTTACAATAATGTTATTGTCCTGAAAACGAGCTGTCTTTGAATGTTGAACTCCTGTTGTATTGGCTGTTCTAGTCTTTCTCTGTAGCCTGTAGGCTCACTGTCAATGGGATGAGAAACAAGACAACAGTGTCCCCCGCTGGATGCATGGGTAATTACATTTATTGTAATCTATTAGTGCCAATCAAATAATACAACGTGCCTGAATATGACCTCATTTTGAGGGACTATTCAGTTTGATGGGAACGTTAGGGGATTCAGTTGTATGCAACTATATCCCAACACCTCCGTTGAACTCTGTTCAGTGGCTTATGAAATGAACCCCAAAAACAACAACAAAGAACATTGAGCGATGAGTCATTCGAAAACATGTTGAGATGAAAAGAGGTCATGGCTCCTGAAATTGAAAACCTGTAAAGTAATCTAGCTCTGTCATCATCCTTGTAGTCTATTTATAATATTTCACAAAGGTGAGGATTGACACGAGCTGTTTAAATCAAGTCAAATCAAATTGTATTTGTGACATTTGCCGAATACAACAGGTATTCGGTATACAGTGAAATGCTTACTTACAAGCCCTTAACCAACAATGCAGTTTTAAGAAAAACAAGTATTATGAAATATTTACTAAAATAAACTGAAGCAAAAAATGAATAAATAAAAAATTAGAAAATTGAAAAATTACAAATAATTAAAGAGCAACAATAAAAAAACAGTAGCGAGGCTACAGAGTCAGTGTGCGGGGGCACAGGCTAGTCAAGGTAATTACGGGTAATATGTACATGTAGGTAAAGGCAAAGTAACCTTGCACACATAATAAACAGAGAGTAGCAGCAGCGTAAAAATGGGTGTGGTGGTGGTGGGGGGGGTCAATGCAAACAGTCCGGGTAGCCATTTGATTAGCTGTTCAGGAGACTTGTGGCTTGAAGTAGAGGCTGTTAAGAAGCCTTTTGGACCTAGACTTGGCGCTCCGGTACCGCTTGCTGGAGAACAGTCTATGACTAGGGTGGCTGGAGTCTTTGGTAATTTTAGGGCCATCCTCTGACACCAACTGGTATAGAGGTCCTGGATGGCAGGAAGCTTGGCCCCAGTGATGTACTGGGCCGTACTCACTATCCTCTGTAAGTGCCTTGCGGTCGGAGGCCGAGAAGTTGCCATACCAGGAGGGGATGCAACCAGTCAGGATGCTCTTGATGGTGCAGCTGTAGAACTTTTTGAGGATCTGAGGACCCATGCCAAATCTTTTCAGTATCCTGAGGGGAAATAGGCACTGTCGTGCCCTCTTCGACTGTCATGGTGTGTTTGAACCATGATAGTTTGTTCATTGATGATGTGGACATAATGGGTTTATCTTCACTCACAGTCAATGCATATTCAGCTTAATTCTCAAGATCTCATGACTGCAGCTCCTGTGTGTGTGTGTGTGTGTGTGTGTGTGTGTGTGTGTGTGTGTGTGTGTGTGTGTGTGTGTGTGTGTCTGTGCACCCAGAGTTAATGAAAGTTCTACCCTCAGGGTTTGGAGAGGACAGAGGACATCTGTATTTATTAAGGAATTGGACTACATAGCTCCAGCTCATTTTAAGCAAGGAATCCAGACATTGCAAAACACTGTATCATCAACACCTGAAACATTATGTGACCAGAAAAATATAACATTGTTGCTACGGGAAACCATAAGAACCATTATCTTAAGGGGGATGAGTAGCTTACACAGGTTATTTTGGTTTACTGTGCCTACAAACTACTGCCAATGCACACACGTGTTATTGTGAAAACTGGGTGCATTTACTTGTGAGGAAAGGCTATCTGATAGTGGTAGCTAGTTTTTTGTATAGTGTTTATTTGACCATAGGGAAAGAAGCTATTGCGTAAATACTGCAATGCGGGTTCCATGGAATTTGAGCCCTGAGAGTAATCTAGTAGGCTAGTAGTACACAGCAAGTTATCCAAGCTCAGGTCTTGTTACCAAAATGGCTTGTGAAACATAATAAAACATTCAGAGAAGGAAAGGCTAGTGGAGCTGTTGTGCTTTATAAGAGGATCACACAACGCTGAACTTAGTTTGACCCCAGTTGAAGGTTTTGAAGAAAATATTATTTGTGAGATATGTCAGGCTTCTCAAAGGCTTTCGGGCTTTGAGTGTCAATGGAGTATGCTTTTCAGCTGTATATTTTAACATGCATGTTACCATATCAGGAATTTGGAAAGTCACACATACAAGCTGGAACATTGATAATGTCCCCTTTTTAAATAAATAATTTGTTCCTTACCCAACTGGGAGCTCCATTGGCCTGCTTGCTTCACACCCTCCTCCCCATTCCCCCGTTTCCTGGGCAACCCTGTCAGGGTGGAGAAAAAGAGAAAATCATATGAGGGCAGAGCATCTCTCTCTCTCTGTCTTTCTCTCGGTCTTTCTCTCTCTCCCCCTCCCTCTGTGTATATAACAGCATCTCCATGCTTTCACACACCACTCAGTTCAGTTCTGCAGAGGGGATGGACACAGAGCGCAGGAGTCTACCACCAAATAGGAAATCAGTGTGACTGAGAGACATAAAACAACTCTTCCTTTCATCTGTTTCCATCTCCACATGGCTGTTGCTCTTTTCTCCTTTCCCTCCTCTTTGAGCTCCTCTCGTTTTCTTGGACGATAGCTGCATCCATGCAGAATGGGTTGTGGCAATTCCTCAGCCGCCAGCACGTCTGGAGGGGGTGAGTGTTCTTGTTCCAGAACATACACTGTGTGTGTGTGTGTGTGTGTGTGTGTGTGTGTGTGTGTGTGTGTGTGTCATTTACAGTTTCACTTATATTTATGCCGTCTCTTTCTCAATGGGATGTGGATGAAAGAAAGACAGGATTTTGGCATCTCAGCAGCTAGTCCTCCTCTGTTTCTTCAGATGATTGATGCTGGTTGTCCTCACTCTTTATCCTGGTTTCATTCACCAAAAGCCCAAAAAGGACACCTTTTACTGTTCAAATACCTTAAGGTCTTACTCGTGAATGTTCCTGGTTAATACACTACCGTTCATTGCCATGAACAAAGCAATGACTGAATAAAATGCCTGTTGTATTTCTGAGATTGGAGATTTGTATAGGCTGCTGCTGCGGTCATAAAATGATGGTAATAGAATCAGAGTGCCTGTGGAATTATCTCAATAACCAGCAAAGCATCAGCGAGAAAGCGTATGTATGTATGTATGTATGTATGTGTATATATATATATACACTGCTCAAAAAAATAAAGGGAACACTTAAACAACACAATGTAACTCCAAGTCAATCACACTTCTGTGAAATCAAACTGTCCACTTAGGAAGCAACACTGATTGACAATACATTTCACATGCTGTTGTGCAAATGGAATAGACAACAGGTGGAAATTATAGGCAATTAGCAAGACACCCCCAATAAAGGAGTGGTTCTGCAGGTGGGGACCACAGACCACTTCTCACTTCCTATGCTTCCTGGCTGATGATTTGGTCACTTTTGAATGCTGGCGGTGCTTTCACTCTAGTGGTAGCATGAGACGGAGTCTACAACCCACACAAGTGGCTCAGGTAGTGCAGCTCATCCAGGATGGTACATCAATGTGAGCTGTGGCAAGAAGGTTTGCTGTGTCTGTCAGCGTAGTGTCCAGAGCATGGATGCGCTACCAGGAGACAGGCCAGTACATCAGGAGACGTGGAGGAGGCCGTAGGAGGGTGACAACCCAGCAGCAGGACCGCTACCTCCGCCTTTGTGCAAGGAGGAGCACTGCCAGAGCCCTGCGAAATTACCTCCAGCAGGCCACAAATGTGCATGTGTCTGCTCAAACGGTCAGAAACAGACTCCATGAGGGTGGTATGAGGGCCCGATGTCCACAGTTGGGGGTTGTGCTTACAGCCCAACACCGTGCAGGACGTTTGGCATTTGCCAGAGAACACCAAGATTGGCAAATTCGCCACTGGCGCCCTGTGCTCTTCACAGATGAAAGCAGGTTCACACTGAGCACGTGACAGATGTGACAGAGTCTGGAGACGCTGTGGAGAACATTCTGCTGCCTGCAACATCCTCCAGCATGACCGGTTTGGCGGTGGGTCAGTCATGGTGTGGGGTGGCATTTCTTTGGGGGGGGCGCATAGCCCTCCATGTGCTCGCCAGAGATAGCCTGACTGCCATTAGGTACCGAGATGAGATCCTCAGACCCCTTGTGAGACCATATGCTGGTGCGGTTGGCCCTGGGTTCCTCCTAATGCAAGACAATGCTAGACCTCATGTGGCTGGAGTGTGTCAGCAGTTCCGGCAAGAGGAAGGCATTGATGCTATGGACTGGCCCGCCCGTTCCCCAGACCTGAATCCAATTGAGCACATCTGGGACATCATGGCTCGCTCCATCCACCAACGCCACAGACTGTCCAGGAGTTGGCGGATGCTTTAGTCCAGGTCTGGGAGGAGATCCCTCAGGAGACCATCCGCCACCTCATCAGAAGCATGCCCAGGCATTGTAGGGAGGTCATACAGGCACGTGGAGGCCACACACACTACTGAGCCTCATTTTGACTTGTTTTAAGGACATTACATCAAAGTTGGAACAGCCTGTAGTGTGGTTTTCCACTTTAATTTTGAGTGTGACTCCAAATCCAGACCTCAATGGGTTGATAAATTTGATTTCCATTGATAATTATTATTATTATTATTTTTTTTTTTGTCAGCACATTCAACTATGTAAAGAAAAAAGTATTTAATAAGAATATTTCATTCATTCAGATCTAGGATGTGTTATTTTAGTGTTCCCTTTCTTTTTTTGAGCAGTGTATATATATATATATACAGTGCCTTGCGAAAGTATTCGGCCCCCTTGAACTTTGCAACCTTTTGCCACATTTCAGGGCTTCAAACATAAAGATATAAAACTGTATTTTTTTGTTAAGAATCAACAACAAGTGGGACACAATCATGAAGTGGAACGAAATTTATTGGATATTTCAAACTTTTTTAACAAATCAAAAACTGAAAAATTGGGCGTGCAAAATTATTCAGCCCCCTTAAGTTAATACTTTGTAGCGCCACCTTTTGCTGCGATTACAGCTGTAAGTCGCTTGGGGTATGTCTCTATCAGTTTTGCACATCGAGAGACTGAAATTTTTTCCCATTCCTCCTTGCAAAACAGCTCGAGCTCAGTAAGGTTGGATGGAGAGCATTTGTGAACAGCAGTTTTCAGTTCTTTCCACAGATTCTCGATTGGATTCAGGTCTGGACTTTGACTTGGCCATTCTAACACCTGGATATGTTTATTATTGAACCATTCCATTGTAGATTTTGCTTTATGTTTTGGATCATTGTCTTGTTGGAAGACAAATCTCCGTCCCAGTCTCAGGTCTTTTGCAGACTCCATCAGGTTTTCTTCCAGAATGGTCCTGTATTTGGCTCCATCCATCTTCCCATCAATTTTAACCATCTTCCCTGTCCCTGCTGAAGAAAAGCAGGCCCAAACCATGATGCTGCCACCACCATGTTTGACAGTGGGGATGGTGTGTTGCTTTTACGCCAAACATAACGTTTTGCATTGTTGCCAAAAAGTTCAATTTTGGTTTCATCTGACCAGAGCACCTTCTTCCACATGTTTGGTGTGTCTCCCAGGTGGCTTGTGGCAAACTTTAACCGACACTTTTTATGGATATCTTTAAGAAATGGCTTTCTTCTTGCCACTCTTCCATAAAGGCCAGATTTGTGCAATACACGACTGATTGTTGTCCTATGGACAGAGTCTCCCACCTCAGCTGTAGATCTCTGCAGTTCATCCAGAGTGATCATGGGCCTCTTGGCTGCATCTCTGATCAGTCTTCTCCTTGTATGAGCTGAAAGTTTAGAGGGACGGCCAGGTCTTGGTAGATTTGCAGTGGTCTGATACTCCTTCCATTTCAATATTATCGCTTGCACAGTGCTCCTTGGGATGTTTAAAGCTTGGGAAATCTTTTTGTATCCAAATCCGGCTTTAACCTTCTTCACAACAGTATCTCGGACCTGCCTGGTGTGTTCCTTGTTCTTCATGATGCTCTCTGCGCTTTTAACGGACCTCTGAGACTATCACAGTGCAGGTGCATTTATACGGAGACTTGATTACACACAGGTGGATTGTATTTATCATCATTAGTCATTTAGGTCAACATTGGATCATTCAGAGATCCTCACTGAACTTCTGGAGAGAGTTTGCTGCACTGAAAGTAAAGGGGCTGAATAATTTTGCACGCCCAATTTTTCAGTTTTTGATTTGTTAAAAAAGTTTTAAATATCCAATAAATGTCGTTCCACTTCATGATTGTGTCCCACTTGTTGTTGATTCTTCACAAAAAAATACAGTTTTATATCTTTATGTTTGTAGCCTGAAATGTGGCAAAAGGTCGCAAAGTTCAAGGGGGCCGAATACTTTCGCAAGGCACTGTATATATAAAATCAGCAAAGACCAGACAGGCTTCTTGTCTACCAGAACCCCAGGAAGCTAATGGGACAAACAGCTTTATGTTTTCGCTTCTCTGATTCTACCCTGGTTCACGGTAAGGAGTCCCCGGGGGAAAATAATGTGAACTTGACGTGAGAATTATGATTATGTATGTTATACAATGGAAATATGTGGGAGATTCTCTGTGAAGGATCTTTAAGTCCACAGTTAGAGGTCAATCTCCAGCTCAGGGACAAGGATGTGAAGACATGTGACGATGTCATTAAGAGAGCTAAGGTAACTGAGCTAAACGACTACCGCCCCCGTAGCAGTCACTTCCGTCATCATAAAGTGCTTTGAGAGACTAGTCAAGGACCATATCACCTCCACCCTACCTGACACCCTAGACCCACTCCAATTTGCTTACTGCCCAAATAGGTCCACAGACGACGCAATTGCAACCACACTGCACACTGCCCTAACCCATCTGGAAAAGAGGAATACCTATGGGGGCAAACTACCTGTCCTCCAGGACACCTACACCACCCGATGTCACAGGAAGGCCAAAAAGATCATCAAGGACAACAACCACCCGAGCCACTGCCTGTTCACCCCGCTATCATCCAGAAGGCGTGGTCAGTACAGGTGCATCAAAGCAGGGACCGAGAGACTGAAAAACAGCTTCTATCTCAAGGCCATCAGACTGTTAAACAGCCACCTCTAACATTGAGTGGCTGCTGCCAACACACTGACTCAACTCCAGCCACTTTAATAATGGAAATTGATGTAAAAATGTATCACTAGCCACTTTAAACAATGCCACTTAATATAATGTTTACATACTCATCTCATATGTATATGTATATACTGTACTCTATATCATCTACTGCATCTTTATGTAATACATGTATCACTAGCCACTTTAAACTATGCCACTTTGTTTACATACCCTACATTACTCATCTCATATGTATATACTGTACTCGACACCATCTACTGCATCTTGCCTATGCCGTTCTGTACCATCACTCATTCATATATCTTTATGTACATATTCTTTATCCCTTTACACTTGTGTGTATAAGGTAGTAGTTTTGGAATTGTTAGGTTAGATTACTCGTTGGTTATTACTGCATTGTCGGAACTAGAAGCACAAGCATTTTGCTACACTCACATTAACATCTGCTAACCATGTGTATGTGACAAATACAATTTGATTTGATTTTCATTATTCAAAACAAAGGTCTAGGGTATTTTTTATAGCCTATTGGCAACCTAAATTTGGCCAATGCTAAAATGACCCTACACCCATCCATAACAGTATTGGAATCGTTAGTACTGTAGACTAAGTGTGATCATATCAGCAGTGTTGCACAACACAGCTGTGAGGTCAAATTACCAGTTGTATTACCAGTTGTATTCTATATGTGAGTCTGGTTAAATTCTCCTAACAACCTGTTGTCTAATGTTTTATTTTTATAATGATCAGGTAAGGGAAGTTGCGATTCTCAGTCCATCTTTATTCCACACCCATGTGTTTGTCCAGCTAAATAGGACTGTGACTTCCTAAATGTACTGGATATTGTGCTTCTCATCCCTCCTCTTGTGAAACCAGATCTGAGTCCCCTTAATAATGGATACGATTTTCTAAGGGTTGTGAAATGGCCACTCTGTCTTCTCCACTTACATTGTTACTGTATAATGGCTTTGGTCTCGTCTTCTATAGATAAGGATAAAATGGTGGTGTTTGTTGTGAATTGGGAGATGCACATTTCATATTTAAATACGAATAACATAAGTATTAGTAGATGGACAACATTTTAGAATAGCATTGGGGACACGACGGGGCCATACTTGCAAACATGAGAAAAAGTTTAAGCATCAGCCAATTAAAATTGTTGACGTAGTTGAGGCTACATTTTAGCTGTTCCTATTACATGACATGGCACATTTTGCCCTAAGCTAACCTCACCAGGTGGCCATGATTATATACGGTTCAAATTCCTAACAGTTACCATGTAGCCTTTGATCACAAGCAACTATGTGGACAATTTTAATTGGCTGACGCTTAAACGTAAACTAAAAAAACTAATTTTTTGTAAAGTTGACAAGTATGGCCTCCATAGGTGTACACTCTTTGTCAATGTCATGTGTGGTAACAGAGGAGATGGAGGATGGGGGAGGTGGTTTCATTACCTGGTTTTTAAAAGTTCAATAATGTTCCTTTTGATACAAGGACAGATTATTGAGACACAGCAGTGAATACAGAACATTCAATTACTTGCACAATAAAATAGAAACCATTGTGTTTCTAAGAATTTAGATGCAGATGAGGAAAGTGATTGAAGACAATTTGAATGGATAATTTCTAGGAATTTAGTAGCAGATGAAGAAGGTGATTGAAGACAATTTAAATGGATAATTTCTAGGAATTTAGTAGCAGATGAAGAAGGTGATTGAAGACAATTTAAATGGATAATTTCTAGGAATTTAGTAGCAGATGAAGAAGGTGATTGAAGACAATTTGAATGGATAATTTCTAGGAATTTAGTAGCAGATGAAGAAGGTGATTGAAGACAATTTAAATGGATAATTTCTAGGAATTTAGTAGCAGATGAAGAAGGTGATTGAAGACAATTTGAATGGATAATTTCTAGGAATTTAGTAGCAGATGAAGAAGGTGATTGAAGACAATTTAAATGGATAATTTCTAGGAATTTAGTAGCAGATGAAGAAGGTGATTGAAGACAATTTGAATGGATAATTTCTAGGAATTTAGTAGCAGATGAAGAAGGTGATTGAAGACAATTTAAATGGATAATTTCTAGGAATTTAGTAGCAGATGAAGAAGGTGATTGAAGACAATTGAAATGGATAATTTCTAGGAATTTAGTAGCAGATGAAGAAGGTGATTGAAGACAATTTGAATGGATAATTTCTAGGAATTTAGTAGCAGATGAAGAAGGTGATTGAAGACAATTTAAATGGATAATTTCTAGGAATTTAGTAGCAGATGAAGAAGGTGATTGAAGACAATTTAAATGGATAATTTCTAGGAATTTAGTAGCAGATGAAGAAGGTGATTCAAGACAATTTAAATTGATAATTTCTAGGAATTTAGTAGCAGATGAAGAAGGTGATTGAAGACAATTTAAATGGATAATTTCTAGGAATTTAGTAGCAGATGAAGAAGGTGATTGAAGACAATTTGAATGGATAATTTCTAGGAATTTAGTAGCAGATGAAGAAGGTGATTCAAGACAATTTAAATGGATAATTTCTAGGAATTTAGTAGCAGATGAAGAAGGTGATTGAAGACAATTTAAATGGATAATTTCTAGGAATTTAGTAGCAGATGAAGAAGGTGATTGAAGACAATTTGAATGTACTGGAATGTAACACATTTTGTGATGTAATATAAATTCATACGGTGTAGCATACAGTATGCTCGATGATGTATGATCATAGCTACATGACGCAAACGACCTGACATAAACTATGTCCACCGTTAACTCCGTCCACCGTAATCTCCGTCCACCGTCATCTCCGTCCACCGTTATCTCCGTCCACCGTCATCTCCGTCCACCGTCATTTCCGTCCACCGTAAACTACGTCCACCGTAAACTCCGTCCACCGTAAACTACGTCCACCGTAAACTACGTCCACCGTCATCTCTGTCCACCGTCATCTCCGTCCACCGTAAACTCCGTCCACCGTAAACTCCGTCCACCGTAAACTACGTCCACCGTCATCTCCGTCCACCGTAAACTACGTCCACCGTCATCTCCGTCCACCGTCATCTCCGTCCACCGTAAACTCCGTCCACCGTAAACTACGTCCACCGTAAACTACGTCCACCGTAAACTCCGTCCACCGTAAACTCCGTCCACCGTAAACTCCGTCCACCGTAAACTCCGTCCACCGTCATCTCCGTCCACCGTAAACTACGTCCACTGTCATCTCCGTCCACCGTCATCTCCGTCCACCGTAAACTCCGTCCACCGTAAACTACGTCCACCGTAAACTACGTCCACCGTAAACTACGTCCACCATCATCTCCGTCCACCGTAAACTCCGTCCACCGTAAACTACGTCCACCGTAAACTACGTCCACCGTAAACTACGTCCACTGTCATCTCCGTCCACCGTAAACTACGTCCACCATCATCTCTGTCCACTGTAAACTCTGTCCACCGTGAACTACGTCCACTGTAAACTGAGTCCACTGTATTCTCCGTCCACTGTAAACTGAGTCCACTGTATTCTCCGTCCACTGTAAACTGCATCCACTGTAATCTCTGTCCACTGTAAACTCCTTCCAGTTACATCCACTGTAAGCAGTTGGTCTATTTGACCCTTGTTTCTCAAAGTTAGCTGCCTTTGATACAGAGTATACCTGATATCCATCAAGGTTCAACCCTCTCCAAGGTCTAACCCTCTCACAGGTCCAACCCTTTCTAAGGTCCAACTCTCTCTATCCGTCCTGTCTCCCAGAGCCAGTGCAGGTTGTTATGACCTCTACATTTCTCTGACAACCTCCATAATACAGATCCAACCTCTCCTATCACTCCTCTATCAGAGCCTGTCCAACCCTCCCTTTCCCTCTGTCAGAGCCAGTCCAATCCTCCCTATCCCTCCTCTCCCTCTGCCAGAACCAGTCCAACCCTCCCTATCCCTCCTCTCTCTTTGTCAGAACCAGTCTAACCCTCCCTATCCCTGTCAGAGCCAGTCCAACCCTCCATATCCCTCCTCTCCTCTCTGCCAGAACCAGTACAACCCTCCCTATCCCTCCACTCCCTTTGTCAGAGCCAGTCCAACCCTCCCTATCCCTCTGTCAGAGCCAGTCCAACCCTCCCTATCCCTCTGTCAGAGCCAGTCCAATCCTCCCTATCCCTCCTCTCCCTCTTCCAGAACCAGTCCAACCCTCCCTATCCCTCCTCTCTCTTTGTCAGAACCAGTCTAACCCTCCCTATCCCTGTCAGAGCCAGTCCAACCCACCATATCCCTCCTCTCCTCTCTGCCAGAACCAGTCCAACCCTCCCTATCCCTCCACTCTCTTTGTCAGAACCAGTCCAACCCTCCCTATCCCTCCATCAGAGCCAGTCCAACCCTCCCTATCCCTGTCAGGGCCAGTCCAACCCTCCCTATCCCTCTCCTCTCTCTCTCAGAGCCTGTCCAACCCTCCCTATCCCTCTGCCAGAGCCTGTCCAACCCTTCCTATCTCTCCTCTGTCAGAGCCTATCCTTTCTCTCAGAGCCAGTCCAACCCTTCCTATCACTCTTCTGTCAGAGCCTATACTCTCTCTCAGAGCCAGTCCAACCCACTATATCCCGTCTCTTCCTCTGAACCAGTCCAACCCTCCCTACCCCTCCTCTCTGTCAGAGCCAGTCCAACCCTACCCCTCTCTCAGAGCCCGTCCAACCCTCTCTCTCTCCCTCTCCCTCAGAGCCTGTCCAACCCTCCGTACCTCTCCTCTCTTTCAGAGTCAGTCCAACACTCCCTACCACTCCTCTCTGTAAGAGCCAGTCCAACCCTCTCGCTCCCTCCTCTCCCTCAGAGCCACTCCAACCTTCTCCCTCCTCTCTCCCAGAGCAAGTCCTATCTGTGCTGCGGCCTCTACCTGTCTCTCACTCTGGCCCTACATGTCCTACACATCCATATCAAGGTCCCTCTCTGTGTGACGTGGAGTTGGTACATACAGTCCCCCCAGGAGAGCTCTGGAGTGCCACTCGAAAGCCACCAACAACTGTCAAATCACAGACAGCCCTACGAGCTCATCCAGCCAACATCACCCGCAGTGCTCTTTCACTGCCTTTACGATGGGTTCTGGATTGAGCACTGCCTTACAATGGGTTCTGGATTGAGCACTGCCTTACAGTGGGTTCTGGATTTAGCAATGCCTTACAGTGGAGTTCATTAAGCTGTGGCACATTGATTTCTGTAAAATCTTCTAAGAGTGGGAAGGGAGCTGTTAAGTCAGGTAGTTGTGTTAGTAGTGATGTGTGGAGCCTATGGCATTTCCGATAGCATCAGAACGGTACTGTAGAGATGGGTACAGTGATTAGCTGTCAATGATTCTGCTCTGTGGTTACTGATATTGTGGATGGTAATGATTCTTCAAAGACAGAGTTTGTCGTGTTTGCTGCACCTGTATGTAATGCACTACATCCCTATAAATTAGGGCTGTTCAACTCCGGTCCTGGAGGGCCGAAACACTTCTGTTTTTTGTTTCTACCTGGTGGTTAATTGCACTCACCTGGTGTCCCAGGTCTGAATCAGTCCCTTATTAGAAGAAGAGGATGAAAACCAGAAGTGTTTTGGCCCTCCGGAACCGAAATTGAACAGCCCTGCTACAGATAAAGCAGGCACACAGTACAAACAGGAGAGATAGACAGTGTGAATGGATGAGTAAATGTGGGCTTGATGTGATGCGTGTTGAGTGGACTCGCTGTGAGACAAGACCACCTCAAATCAGCAGCCTCACAAATAAAATGTACTTTTCTATTTTATTCCACACATCCAGAACAAAATAAGGATAGTTGAGTATTTATATTATTTTTATTTTTATTGAGTTCACAGGACCTGCAGAAACTTCCAAAGATTTGTAAGTACAGCAACCGTCTCATCCGATTACTCCTTCATAGACTCAACAAGGTGTTGCCTTCTTAGTGTACAGCACAGAGAGTGGAGAGTGTGTTAAAAATATTTATAGACAACAGGGAGGAGAAAGAGAGAGAGGGGGAGAGAGGGAGTGGGGAGAAAGAGAGAGAGAGGGGAGAAAGATAATAGAGAGAGAGGGGGAAGAGAGAGAGAGGGGAGAAAGAGAGGGGGGAAGAAAGATAATAGAGAGAGAGAGGGGAGAAAGATAATAGAGAGAGAGGGGGTAGAGAGAGAGAGGGGAGAAAGATAATAGAGAGAGAGGGGGTAGAAAGAGAGAGAGGGGAGAAAGATAATAGAGAGAGAGGGGGAAGAGAGAGAGAGGGGAGAAAGATAATAGAGAGAGATGGGGTAGAGAGAGAGAGGGGAGAAAGATAATAGAGAGAGAGGGGGAAGAGAGAGAGAGGGGAGAAAGATAATAGAGAGAGAGAGGGGGTAGAGAGAGAGGGGAGAAAGATAATAGAGATAGAGGGGGTAGAGAGAGAGAGGGGAGAAAGATAATAGAGAGAGAGGGGGTAGAAAGAGAGAGGGGGGAGAAGAGAGAGGAGAAAGATAATAGAGAGAGAGGGAAGAGAGAGAGGGGAGAAAGATAATAGAGAGAGAGGGGGTAGAAAGAGAGGGGGGAAGAAGAGAGGGGAGAAAGATAATAGAGAGAGGGGGGAGAAAGAGAGGGGGGAAGAAAGATAATAGAGAGAGAGGGGGAAGAGAGAGAGAGGGGAGAAAGATAATAGAGAGAGAGGTGGTAGAAAGAGAGAGGGGGGAGAAGAGAGAGAGGGGAGAAAGATAGATAGAGAGGGAGGGAAGATAGAGTGTGAGAGAAAGAATGAGAGAAATGTAATGTAATCTGTCTTAAATCAAAAAGGTCTATTACATGTATGTATCTTATGCTGATATTCCCTTGCAATACCTCAAAATGCCTACTTTCAAATATGGTATTTGTACGATGCAAACATTTAAAGTGAATTCTCTGGTAAATTGTTCAGTCTTTCATATCAAGACCTTCAACTCTTTTACCAATAGAATATTAGTGTGTAGAGAAATGAAAATATGTCAACTGTACTGATTTTACAATGAATCAGCATTGTTCAGTAAAGAACTGACTCACTGTACATCAACAATATGTGCAACACATCCTGCTGCCCTGTCCTCCACCAGACGCAGTGTGCCACTGTCAGCATCACAACGTGGGCAGAGGGAGGAGGCAGCCATTTCCCCAATTTAAAAAATAATAATTCAGTGTGTGTGCTTTATGATAAACATCTGAGCAGTTAAAGTGCTCAATCCAGAACCCTGACAGCAGCACACTGCCAACCACAGCCAGCCAGTCAGTCACACACCTCCAGGCCCACAATGCCCCGTTGTCACACAGACACGACATGTACACTTATTTTTTCATGCCTCTTTTGTGGACAGAGAAGAAACGTGACAATGTCCATGGCATTGTCTGGTAACCATTTCACCTCCATTCATTGTAGGTAGAAAACCATCATCCACATTGTTGATTCCCTATGATCAGTGGCCTCACAGAACCACTGTTTCAAGTTATTTATTTTTCCGTTATTTAACTAAGCAAGTCAGTTAAGAACAAATTCTTATTTTCAATGACGGCCTAGGAACGGTGGGTTAACTGCCTTGTTCAGAGGTAGAACTACAGATTTTTACCTTGTCAGCTCAGGAATTTGATCTTGCAACCTTTCAGTTACTAGTCCAACGCTCCAAACACTAGGCCACCTGCCACCCCAAGTCTTGCCCATCTCATAATCAAGTCACATTCACTATCCAGGTCAACTATATTAATAAATGATCTGTGACGTGTCGGCTGTTATGTACAATATGTTTGTGCTTTGAGCATTCTGTCCGGTCATGTGAGCTGATCTGTGGTTATTGTCTTAATCAGGACAGAAGAACCCTCACCAGACGATGAGAAAAGAAGGTAAGTGATTGTCCTATCGTCCTACTCCTCTGCAAAAGGTTTAGCCCAAACACAATCCAAACCATGTGTGTTCTTACAGTCATTAGATCGCATTAAGCGATTGATTTCAACGTCCACAGTTGTCTGGTCCGGACGGACCTATATTTGGCCTAAACATATACGTCTATAATTGGTTCAGATTTGGTCTGGACTGCACCAAATCTGAACCAATTATAGACGTCTATGTTTGGACAACACAGTACAGTACAGTACAGTAGAGCAAGGCAGAGTACATTACAGTACACAGTAAAGAACATTACAGTACTGAAGTGTACAGTACAATACAGTAGAGTACAGTAAAGTATAGTGTACTGTATTGTACTCTACTTTACTATACTGTACTCTGAATTAAACTATACCCATACTCTACTGTAATGTGCTCTTCTGTGCTGTACACTACTGTACTCTAATCTACTGAATTAAACAATACTGTACTATCTATACTCTACTCTATTGTACTGTGCTCTTCTGTGCTGTACTCTACTGAATTAAACTATTGTATTGTACTCTAATCTACTGTACTGTGCTCTTCTGTGCCGTACAGTACTGTGTTGTTCAAACTTGTGAAACAGACTTGACGTCTATGATTTGTTCAGATTTGGATCTGGTCTGCACCGACCAAATTTGTACTTGTTTGGAATAATACCCAGCATGCTTTGCACGTGTTTGTTTTTACATTTTGGTCATTCAGCAGACCCTCTTATCCAGAGTGACTTACAGTCAGTGCATTCAACTAAGGTGGATAAATAAAAACATCACAGTCATAGCAAGAAAAAATGTCTGTGACCATTACTAAGAATGTTATTGTAGATTAACTGGTCTGCTGGTTATTCTTAATGATAATGTATAGCAGTTGACATTTTGCTGTAGAATCAATGACAGTCCAAATGACTTATTTTTAACGTGTGTTTATTTTTTACATCTGCAAAAGATGTCTTCACCTTTCATTCAGCACCAAAATATTTGTATTTTTGACCTCCGGAAGTCATCTCTGAGACTGTTGCTTCCTTAATGCGTTTTGTCTGGATGTCTTGTGACCTTGGATGTTTTTTCATACTACCTCTCTCAGGAACTATGGCGGGGTGTATGTTGGTCTGCCATCTGACATGACCACTGTGGCAGCCAGCCAGTCCAAGTCCACAGGAAAAGGTACAACATGACAGCTGCAAGATATCTGTGTAGTGTTGTAAGGTTTAAATTATGCATTGCAATACGATTGGTTGTTACATAATTTCCACTAATTTTGACTGTACAGGGAATATCAGATGATCTACCACTCAAGGACATACCACTCCTCTTTAGCTGGTAGTTGATGCCCAGAATAGATTGATTGGTTCCTCCTTCGTGCGAAGTCTCCAGAACATATGGCTGTCGATGGTTTAGGAGTAGTGAACCACCGGGCACACACTGGTTGAATCAACATAGTTTAATTGAAATGCAGTGGAAACAATGTTGAACCAATGTGGAATAGACCATTTATTGTCATCTGTGTCCAGTGGGGAGACATTATATGCCAGTAGTGTGACATCTGTGTCCTTATTGGAAAGAGACAGATTGGGAACCTGAGGATGTGAATTCTTCGTAATGTGGATTTAAAAAAAAATGTGTGGAGGGGCAGTGGGTGGGAGTGTGTCTGGGAGTGTGTGTGTGTGTATGTGCATGCGTGCCTGCGTTGGTGCGTGCATGTGCGTTTATGTGTGCAACACAGGGACTTTGACTCAAAAGACTAATTTCATAATGTTGAAAATGTTCATAATTATGATGTCTGTCTGTCCCTCCCCGTAGACTAAAATATATAGAAGGGAATCATTGACATACAACACAGGTACACAACTATTTTCATCCCTTCATCCTCTTGACATGATAATACAACACAATTAATGTCAGCCTGCATGGATTATAAATGTTGTACTCAAACACAATAACATCTTATGCAATGTGGTGGCTGGCTATGACCTCTGTCTGACTGTCTGTATGTGTTATTCTTCTTTCCAGGACTGTAGATACATTATTCAAAACATACAGGGACATTCAATTCACATGTTGAGAGGAGGAGTGTGCTCGGATTACTGATTCCCCAACACAATACAGCCTTCGTAAGAGTGAGAGACCGTTCCCTGGCCCGGACCATAAGGTCAGCCTACTTCTGTCCTGAGGAAACTGTGTCAGTGTGGCACCGAGTGGAGGCTCCATGGACACCTTTTTCTGAGGATTCTTTGCCCTTATTGACACTCACATAGATGTGGACAGCAGAACCAGAGCAGTCGGTGGCCGTGGGGAGAACGTGAGCATTTGGACCAACCTCCAGGACTATAGGGCAATGTTCTGGAGCAGCTTCTTGGGCTCAGGAAGAGACGTGAGACAAACACAGCCACCCTGAGACTCCTCCTCGACAGGCTCTGCCAGCGGCTGACAGGGACAAGAATTCGACCCTAGCATTTTATCCACGCCAGCCCACATCACTGCAAGCACTGCCAACTCACCCCCAGTTACAGTTGGTGGCACCAGCCCATGATTTGGTAGGGCCTAGATCATGAGTAATCATCTCAAAAAGTAATTCATAGTGGTTTATTAAGAAGTGTAATAAGTTGTTTCATCTAACGCATCCAAGCAGGAATGCATGACTCAAGATATTTTGTGCAACATAATCCAGTGATTGTCATTCATTTTGTTAGACTATAGTTGCTATACTCCACTGTCAAAATAGGACTCCAGTGCCTCCCGAGTGATCCATCATGTATGATATTCCTGGGTATGTAAACTTAAATTATTTTTGTATGTTCTCTATATTTATGTAGTTGAAAATGTATCAATTGACCAATTCGGCACATTTGGGCAGACTTGATACAAAATACTGTGCAGTATTGCAATGCTTCATTGGCTCAATCTGAACTTTGCTCAATCTGAACTTTGCAGAAAATGCATGTTTTTTGGTTTGTATCATCTTTTACCAGATCTAATGTGTTATATTCTCCTACATTAATTTCACATTTCCACAAACTTCAAAGTGTTTCCCTTCAAATGGTATCAAGTATATGCATATCCTTGCGTCAGGTCCTGAGCTACAGACAGTTACATTTGGGTATGTCATTTTAGACGACAATT
The DNA here is from genome assembly GCF_013265735.2 of Oncorhynchus mykiss. Classification (NCBI taxonomy): domain Eukaryota; kingdom Metazoa; phylum Chordata; class Actinopteri; order Salmoniformes; family Salmonidae; genus Oncorhynchus; species Oncorhynchus mykiss. The sequence continues at coordinate 16,035,898 of NC_050570.1, forward strand.
GAAAAAAAGGGTGCAAGGTTTTAACTAGATTGCTAACTCTAAATATAATACCCACTGCTAGTAGCCATGTGTTGATCCAACAGTAAATGTTATGTCCTAAAATAACTTTGCAGTTGTATGCTACTAACCATGAGCCCTTGCAATGGCCAGTGTGCATTTTGGGCACGTGCCGCTCCATGGGCTCTATTTTAACAAACCTAACACAATGGTGACTCTTAAGTGCATGCAGTAGCGCTATAGGTTCAGGGGTGTATCAAACATATTTATACTATTTTCACTTGGGAAGACTTTTTTAGTCTGCATTGGGCAGTCTTAAATATCCCTATCAGTGCTGCCTGAAAATAGAGCCCCATATCTCAAAGCCATATCCAATATCTTGGTTGTAAAATAGTTGCTATTGAGCTGAATATTGAGAGTTGAGAAATATAAAAGATGCCTACAGAAAGCTGAGACCCTCCTCTCCTCAACAGGGACAAGGGGGCAAAGCTTCCAAAGCTGTGTTTCTCGCAATTGCAATGTTGTTATGTTATACAATCAGATCAAATTTTGAGACAGGGAGACAAGGGCAGGTGCAGGGCACACTTTCATTACAGGAATCATGAGGATGCATTTTAATGTTTGACCAAATCATGGTTTTAGCCGCACCTAAAATTAGGACTTTTTGAGTGAGGTGACAACGTAGAATGTGCTCTTTCTAAGTTTATACACACCCTTTCCCATGATCCATGATCTTGTCTGCCTAACTAATTTCAGAGTCAGAGTCGGAGCAGGTCTCTTTGCTAATCAATGTGACTTACTGAGTTTGTGATCATCTCAGTCGATCAGGGGGGCTGGCCATTGCACACAGATCCCCCAATGGCTCATTGTAGATCAGTATAAGAGAGAAATTGGGCAAACATTTTGAAAAAATATCCATGGGCCATCGGCCATGTCACCTTTTTCTCTCTTTAAATACATTTATATATTAGTACCAGTCAATGTTTGGACACACTTACTCATTCAAGTGTTTTTCTTAATTTTTACTATTTTCTACATTGTAGAATAACAGTGAAGACATCAAAACTATGAAATAACACATTTGGAATCATGTAGTAAGCAAAAAAGTATCAAACAAATATATTTCATATTCTTCAAAGTAGCCACCCTTTGCCTTGACGACAGTTTTGAACACTCTCGGTATTCTCTAAACCAGCTTCACCTAGAATGCTTTTCCAACAGTTTTGAAGGAGTTCCCACATATGCTGAGCACTTGTTGGCTGCTTTTCCTTCACTCTGCGGTCCAACCCATCCCAAACCATCTCAATTGGGTTGAGGTCCGGTGATTGTGGAGGCCAGGTCATCTGATGCAGCACTCCATCACTCGCATTTGGTTACACAGCCTGGAGGTGTGATTGGGTCATTATTCTGTTGAAAAACAAATGATAGTCCCACTAAGCGCAAACCAGATGGGATGTCGGATCACTGCAGAATGCTGTAGTAGGCATGCTGGTTAAGTTTGCCTTGAATTCTAAATTAATCACAGTGTCACCAGCAAAGCACCCCCAGACCATCACACCTCCTCCATGCTTCACGGTGGGAACCACACATGTGGAGATCATCCGTTCACCTACTCTGAGTTTCACAAGGGCACGGCGGTTGAAACCAAAAATCTCAAATTTGGACTCAGACTAAAGGACAGATTTCCACCAGTCTAATGTCCATTGCTCGGGTTTCTTGGCCTAAGCAAGTCTCTTCTTATTATTGGTGTCCTTTAGTAGTGGTTCCTTTGCAGAAATTCGACCATGAAGGGCTGATTCACACAGTATCTTCTTAACAGTTTATTTTGAGATGTGTCTGTTACTTGAACACTGCATTTATTTGGGCTGCAATCTGAGGTGCAGTTAACTCTAATGAACTTATCCTCAGCAGCAGAGGTAACTCTGGGTCTTCCTTTCCTATGGGGGTCCTCATGAGAGACAGTTTGATTGGTTAAAAGCATCAAGAAGCATTAACAAGGCACGCCTGTTATGTGAAATGCATTCAAGGTGACTACCTCATGAAGCTGGTTGAGAGAACATCAAGGCAAAGGGTGGCTATTTTGAAGAATCTCAAATATAAAATATATTTAGATTTTTTTAACACTTTTTTGGTTACTATGTCATCATTATTATTCCACAGAAATAGTGAAAAATAAAGAAAAACCTTGGAATGAGTAGGTGTGTCCAAACTTTTGGCTGGAACTCAAATCAATGCGTTGAATATAACACTGTCCTTAACTCCATTTCTTGAACTGGTGGTTGGTTAAGAAAACATTTAATAAATAAACTAATGTTAAAACATTTTATCAAACCAAAAAGTAACACAAGAAAATTACATAACAATAACGAGGCTATATACAGGACTCCTGAGTGGTGCAGCGGTCTAAGGCACTGCACTGCACTGGTTTGAATCCAGGCTGTATCACATCTGGACGTGATTGGGAGTCCCATAGGGTGGCGTCGCAGGGGTAGGCCGTCATTGCAAAGAAGTATTTGTTCTTAACTGACTTGCCTAGTTAAATAATAAATACAGGGGGTACAGGTTAGCTGAGGTCATTTGTAAAGTGACTATGCATAGATAATAAACAGCCTGTCAGGAAGTCCCGGATCCAGTTGCAGAGGGAGGTGTTTAGTCCCAGGGTCCTTAGCTTAGTGATGAGCTTTGTGGACACTATGGTCTTGAACACGAAGCTGTAGTCAATGAACAGCATTCTCACACAGGTGGTTTGTTTTTGTTCAAGTGGGAAAGGGCAGTGTGGAGTGCGATTGACTCATCTGTTGGGGCGGTATGCGAATTGGAGTGGGTCTTGGGTTTCCTGCATGATGGTGTTGATGTGAGCTATGACCAGCCTTTCAAAGCACTTCATGAGTTCCGACGTGAGTGCTACATGGCGGTAATCATTTTTGCCAGTTACCTTTGCTTTCTTGGGCACAGGGGCTATGGTGGTCTGTTTGAAACATGTAAGTATTACACACTCGGTCAGAGAGAGGTTGAAAATGTCAATAAGAACAGTTGCCAGTTGATCAGCGCATGCTTTGAGTACACGTCCTGTTAATCCATCTGGCCCCGCAGCCTTGTGAATGTTGACCTGTTAAAAGGTCTTGCTCACATCGGTTACGGAATATCTATAATTAGTGTCCTGCTCCTTGAAAGCGGCAGCTCTAGCCTTTAGGTCGATGCGGATGTTGCCTGTAGTCTATGGCTTCTGGTTTGTAAATGTACGTAAGGTCACTGTGGGGACGACGTCGTCAATTAACTTATTGATGAAGCCGTTGACTGAGGTGGTATACTCCTCAATCTAGAAGAAAAAGAAACGCACACCTATTAAGACGAGGTGCTGGCTAGCGGAGTAGAAAACTTGAAAATAAAAGAGAGCCGCACACTCTAGGAGCTCAGATGCAAAAATGTAATTACCAACGTTTCGACAGCCAAGCTGTCTTCATCAGGGTATGGGTATACCCTGATCAGGGTATACTCCTCAATGCCATTGGATGAATCCCGGAACATATTCCAGTCTGTTTTATCAAAACAGTCCTGTAGCGTAGCATCCACGTCATCTGACCACTTCTTGCTTGTAAGCAGGAGTCAGGAGGATATAATTATGGTCAGATTTGCCAAATGGAGGGTGAGGGAGAACTTTGTATGCGTCTCTGTGTGAGGAATAAAGGTGGTCTAGAGTTTTTTTCCCCTCTGGTTGCACATGTGACATGCTGGTAGAAATGAAGTAAAAAGTATTTAAGTTTGCCTGCATTAAAGTCCCCAGCCACTAGGACCACCTCTTCTGGTTGAGCATTTTCTTGTTTGCTTTTAAGGCCTTATACAGTTCGTTGAGTGCAGTCTTAGTGCCAGCATCGTTTTTTCTCAAAACATTGTATTTTTATCCGGATTTCGGTATGAACAGTAACAGACAAAACAAATACAGTAGAAGATAAACAAATAGGCTTGCTACTATAAAGAAAATGATGGTGCATCCGGTCTCCTATTTGGGTCTGGCCACAGCACAGAATCAACATCACAAGTTGATGTTCTCTCTGCCTAAACAGTAAGGGAAGTAGTGTCTGAAGTAGCGTATCCAGCCCTGGCATGCCCCCTCGTTCATGTCACCACAGGCCTCCTCCATCGCCTGGAGAATGGGTATGCGTTGGTGGGGTTGGCAATCACTTCCCAACGTCACGCCAAAAATAACTTCCATTGGGTTTAGAAATTGAGAATATGGTGGCAGGTTGAGCATCAAAACGTGATGGTCAATGAACCAACTGTGGCCCAGAGCAGCCCGGCGGTATCTTACGTTGTCCCAGATGACAACAAACCTGGACGGCTCTGGCCCATTCCTCTGGTCATTGGGAATGAGGATATTATGCAGGGTGTCAAAGAAGGTGATAATGTGGGCAGTATTGTAAGGACCAAGAGCAGCATGATGGACACCGTTCTGACTAATGGCTGCACACATTGTGATGTTGGCACCACGCTGTCCAGGGACATTGACGATGGCGTGGTGTCCTATGAGTTTTCTTCCCCAGCGTCTTGTTTTGGCTAGGTTAAAGCCGACCTCGTCAACGTAGACAAAAATCATCATGCTCTGCAGCAGCATCTAGATACATAACTCTGAAACAGACAAGAGATTATTGTATGACAGTATGAATAGACAGAGCAGTCAACATGTAGCACAATCCACTGGAATACAGTACCAATGACAGGATAGTATAGCTTACTTCTACGTATTCATAGCGCAGTTGTTTCATACGAGCTGCTTCATACGAATCTGATTTCAGGAGACGGTCAAGTGCGGATAAACTCACCCCATTTATGTTACTGAATGTTGTGTTGTCAGTGATGTGGTGTTGCAGTTGTCGTAAACGTATGCTGTTGTTTGAAATGACCGTACACATTATGTGTTGTTCCTGCTCTGCTGTGAACAGACCGTTTCTTCCTCCATGGAAGGGACGTCTAGCAATTCTGCCAAAACATGATGTGAATAGTTATGGTGCAGGATTTCTTTCAGTATGAAATGTGACTGTAGTGCTGTAAGTGTTGCAGTGCTGTACGTACAGTAACATGGTATAGAGGGTAGGTTTACTTACCTGATCTCGTTTCGAAATGTCCGGATGACACTTGCCGCAGTGTAGTGGCTCAAGTTAGGCTGGACCCTCTGCCCAGCCTCCCTAAAACTCAAACCATGGTTGACCACATGGTCAGCCAAAGTCGCCCGGATCTCATCTGTGATTGTTCTCCTTCCTCCTCTTCCTTGTCCCACTCCTCGTCCTCATCCTCTTTCCCCCCCTCATCCTCCTCGTCCCCCTCTTACTCTCACTCCTCATCCTCTAACTCTCTCTCCAAAACTGGTCTCCATTGTTGTCCAAACCAAGAAAGCCAACCTGAAGCCTATTTATAGTGCTCAAGCTCTGATTTCTAAGTGAAGAAATGAGCTATAAGTGTTTTCACACGTGAGCACTGGCTGTAGGTAATCGGTAAATGAGTGTGGCATTTTGAATGGCAGTGTTTTCCAAACCAAACACGAGACCTGTTCGTTTTGAATGATGTGTCTAATGTAGAGAACTGTGTTTAGTGTTTTGCAAAAAGTGTTTTACAATTGGAAACTGAGTGTAAAGCAGATAATGTGCTTGCAGTTTTGCAGACTTGGTCTGAAGATTAGGTACACAAGTTAATGGTTTCACTGAGTGTGTCTCAAGGACCACGTTTAGTGTGTAAGCGATTGTAAAAACCTGTAACCAAATCTAAAATGAGGACAAATCAGGAAATGCAGTTGTCCTTTAAGTGCCAAATAAAGTAACAGGGTTGACCTTAACAGAGTTGACAATTTCATTTGAAATCAGCCATTAATCCCCTCATGACAGGGGGAATGGAAGCTTGTTGTGTGCAACAGGGAGAGGTAATTGAATGCAAGCTTCAAACAAAAAATAAATTGACTATTAAATGTTTAATGTTTAAAAAAAAAAGTATTTTAAAAGGAATTATTTCACTATGTTAAAACGAGAGTTCAGTTCACGTAACAGGGTTGGCACAGACGTAAATTAATCACTAATCAAGTTAAATAAATAGTCATCTTCAGAAATGACTGTCAAAGCAACAAAATAACTAGGGCTTTACAATGATGGTGAAACCTGGAGACATTTTGGGATTTAGTGGGTTGAAATCTTTCTAGAAGTGACACAGGGTTGGGAGATGTAAAAACTCTGAATTTTGGCACTTTAGCAATATTAAATATTCATATTAAAAGTAGGGTTTATTGAATTATCCATGTGGTCTATATTAAAGGGCATTTCATTTCATATAACAGGCTTTTAAAATGCATTATTTGTGCACAATATCTACTTCAAATAGCAAAGGGATGCAAAAGGCACTGTTTTTGTGGAATGACCCTCTTATCGGCCATTTTAGCAGCTACGTCATCATCCAGAACTTGTTTCTACAAATAAATGTCATTTTTACAGTGCGTTAAACTCTCCATCTGCAATTTGTAAAATGTGGTCTTTTCTGTTTCTAACCGGAATATTGTTTCAAATGTAGAACCCTTGCGCATCAGGACAGTTGATTGGAAAGATGTCCTGATTTATATGTACAGATACTGAAAATGATCATTCAAAAACTAACATCTGAACTACATTGCTGTGCAAAGGGTTGCCTACTATAAACACATTTTATTTGACTCTGTATTACTCATTATGAATTACTTGATGATGTGTCAGGCTGCAGGTGAGGTTTGTGAATGTGATGGTTACCAATTGAAGAGCACCCCACAGTTTCTGTTCTGCTACTTTTCATGATGTCTACATTTCCTTTCTGTTGAGGCTCCTCCACTTTAATTTTGTCAGAGTCCCCTGGACTTTGGCTTTCACAGTGCAACACTCTGCCTCTTCCTCTTTTTCTCTGCTCTGGCCAACTCCTCTGCCTTTTACAGACAGCCGTACTGTAACACAAGGGTGAATGTCACTGAGTTAATCCTGCTTTATTCAATTAGGAAGACTGGGAGGGAAGCGGATGGAAAAAAGGATATGAAATAGCCACACTGGGAAAGGAAACATTGCTACAGAATATCAACACAGGAGTTGATAACCAAGTATAGCTATCAGTCAGTGCACAGTATGAATGTAGCTCTTGGAGAAAATGCGTTAACTAAGCAGCTTCCATGGAGGCCTGGCATATAGTGTCTTCTGGTCCCTTGTCAACCTTACTGTATCTCATAGAATTTTCAGTGATATACTGTTCATGGTGCTGCACATGATTATGCACAGGACATGGGAATTGATTACTTTGGAGTCATTTGAGTCTAAAGCAACTGTGCTTGGGGCTTCTTATTCTGTTTCTATCTCCTTGCGTACAGATGAATGTCCATAATAACACATTTGGGAAGGGAGGAAACACATAAGAAAACTACCGTATGAGTTTGATAATCCATGATGACTTTTTATGCTATTTACTACTGTATGAGATACTGTTCTTAATCATTATATCTTAATCATTGATGCTCCCAACTTGTTGTGGATCACTTTATGTACACACAGTACATACTCAAACACACAGCAAGAAGCATGCATACAGTAATTCATGGTTATAACCTGACATAGTGTATGTATTACCTGTCCTCTGTCATATCACAGATCTATTTATGCTGAAAGTATTTTATATTGTCTGTGCACAGCTGTGGTTATTGATCGTGTTTTTTTGTGAAAGAGATCTTGATTCAGGGACTACACCCATCCTTGGTGGCATTACAGACTGCGAAAACAAAATGAATCATTGCTGTGAGGAACGTTTGTCATTATTGAACGGGGTCCCTCAAGCGGTTGTAAAATGATCAATCATTCTTCCAGCTCTGTAATTTACTGTATAGGGAGTAGATGGAGGGGGAGAGAAGGAGGAGGAGGAGGGAGAGAGATGGAGTTTATTTCCTTGAGGCTTTCTGCATTTCTCTTTCTACGCTTCCTGGAGTTGCGGTAAGGTAAGTGAGGTATGTTTTTCAAACTCAAGTCACATTATTATTTGAGAGCCACAAAAGCTTCTGTTAGAATGAAATCAATATTGTGCTGCCGTCTTAATTAATGAGAAAATTGTGGGACAGAGAGCAAGATTATTGACCTGCAGTTTGCTGCCAGAAGATGTGCCTGCATACACACACTCTCACAAGCATGCACATGCACACATGTACAGTATATATATACACAGAAAGATGGATAGAACAATCAAGATTACAGTGATGCCCTATAGCCCGTAAGCCAGGCTTCTAGTTGGGAATGAGAATAATACTGCCTTGACTGTCTATATAAAGGAATAAAGAAGGTGTAGTGAAACTGTTTCATTAAATGTAGGCCTGCTGGCATAAATCTCAACCCCAGTTAGTTCAGTTGCTGCCTGCTTCATCATGAATATCATGTGACCTGCCGTTTCAGTTTTATCTTCAGCAGCACCAGAGAGTAGACTATACCCTTCCCATTAACAGTTTTTTGCAGCATCCTAAGTAGCACCTTATTCCCTATAGGCTGTAGTGCACCACTTTTGTCAAAAGAAGTGCACTATATATGCAATAGGGTTCCATTTGGGACACAACTGTTATCAATGACAGACCAGTGAGCACATCCTGCAGGCAAAACCTTGAAACTAGATCTCATAGACTTCCTATGCAATCTATTTTGCTTTCATGAAGTGAGAAACTTCAAATCATATTCACACAGTGTGACAAAAGAAAAAGGAGTCTGAACAAAACTATCTATGGGTCAGTCTAACCATTTATTTATTCAGTTTATTGTTCATGACGCAAGTAATGGAATAAATAGGGTAAATCTACAGTAACTACCAGATGTTTTTTTTTTTTTATTTGCAAATGGTAATCAACATAAGGGCATTGCATATTTTAACCCAAATCCAATGACATGTTTTTGTTGATTCCACGTCGACAACTCAACCAAATGTAAATCAAAACTAGATGTTGAACTGACGTGTTACGCACAGTGGAACAGGGGAACCCAAGAGCAGACTCAGGTGAGGAGATTGGGATGAAGTAAACAAGGTATTTATTGAAACACAGGGGGAAGTTGGAGAGCAGGCCAGGGAAGCTAGGGTGGGTTGCAGGTGTGACGACCCTCCCACTCTGTCTGCCGTATTCTGTCTTTGTTCTTGTTTCCTTATTAGGATGCCGGTGGGCGGAGTCGGGAGGGTCATCAGCTACATGGGAAACACCTGGGCCAGGTGTGTCCCAGGATAAATAGACCTCTTCCACATTCATGGAAGAGACTCTCTCCATGCAGACACCTTTGTAGATTGTGTTGTGGTTCTTGGTGGCCTTTTGTTTGTTTGCTTTGGCACCTTTCAACACCCTGCATTATCACATTCATGCATGCAAAACACTCACACTACTGATTACTGATTACACACACCATTGTATATTTTCCTTAGTTGCTTTAGTTAATAAATATATATTTTGTTACTCCTTATCTCCACGTTGTCTCCCTTTGTTACGGGCTTTGAGCCGGTTCGTGACACAGGGAACCAGGTGTGGAGCCTGAGGCTGAGCGAGAGTGGTTGGGACAGGGTAAGCAGGTCCAGAGGGGAATCCAGGACAGAGTAGCAGGATGACGAGACGTGGAACTGGAGACAGGGACCAGAGTCAGAGGAGGCGGAACTGCAGCGGGGAGAGGAAAACAGTGTCAGGCAAGGAAACCAGGCACAACAGGATAACAGGCTCCAATAGTAACAACGCTTGCCGCGTAGACTGACTGAGCAGAGATTACGATCTGGCAGAGTGGAAGTGGCAGGGCTGAGTATTTGTAGAGGTCTTGATTATGGAACAGGTTGCAGCTGGTGGGGATCTGACTCCAGCACACCTGTCCCTGCCCACATAATCACACACACACACAAAGAGAGAGGGAGAGGAAGAGAGTACTGGGGGAGTGGCGGCAGGTCAAGGAGACACAGGATGAGCAGTAGAGGGCGTTGCTGGAGCAGATGTGACATTACGTCTGTGCCCAGTGGGCGGGGAGTCACCACTGGGGTGGCTGGTGTTGATAAGAATCTGTGAGTGTGTGTGTGTGTGAGCGAGAGTATTTTTGTTTGTGTATGAGGGGTAGCTACGTGATGCAGCACACATCCCTAATCACATCATCTGGTCATGACCAGATCACACCTGCTTTGCCTCCTATCAACAGTGGCATAGCAATGATTCTGCCCTGTTCTCTGTTGTATATTTAATCACATCTCAGACTGGCTGCAGTACAGTAGGTGTTACTATGTGTTGTCACTAGGGTTGAAAGTAGGAGAGTTACAAGCTCCCAACCTGTAGTTCACAGTTGAATAGCTAATCAAGCAAATATTACTCTCTACCCATTCATTATTTTATCATTTTCAATAACTCAAAGGGAACCAGACACAGAATGTCAAAGAAAAAGACACAAGGAAAATGTTGATCTTTATTCAAAATAGATAATCAGTTGCAATTCTGCTTCATACCAACAGGTGTCAATGTAGCATAACCAAAAAGCCTGTCTGCAAGCCGACAATGGATTTCGTTGGCTGGATACACATAACACTGCATATTTCCCCAGATCTCCTAATTTCATGTATACTGAACAAAAGTATAAACACAACAATTTCAAATATTTTACTGAGTTATAGTACATATAAGGAAATCAGTCAATTGAAATAATAATCTCTCTGTACTTTGCTCCGTTCATCTTTCCATCATTCCTGACTAGTCTTCCAGTCCCTGTCTCTGAAAAACATCCCCACAGAATGATGCTGCCACCACCATGCTTCACCGTAGGGATGGTGCCAGGTTTCCTCCAGACCTGACACTTGGCATTCAGGCCAAAGAGTTCAATCTTGGTTTCATTAGACCAGAGAATCTTGTTTCTCATGGTCTGAGAGTCTTTAGGTGTCTTTTGGCAAACTCCAAGCGGGCTGTCATGTGCTTTTTACTGAGGAGTTGCTTCCGTCTGGACACTCTACCATAAAGGCATGATTTGTGGAGTTCTGCAGAGATGGTTGTCCTTCTGGAAGGTTCTCCCCTCTCCACAGAGGAACTCTGGAGTTCTCTCAGAGTGACCATTGGGTTCTTGGTCATTGTCAACTGTGGGACCTTGTCAACTGTGGGACCAACTGTGGGACAGGTGTGTGTCTTTCCAAATTATGTCCAATCAATTGAATTTACCACAGGTGGACTCCAGTCACGTTGGAGAAACACCTCAAGGATGATCAATGGAAACAGGATGCACCTGAGCTCAACTTTGAGTCTCATCTCAAAGGGCATGAATAGTTATGTAAATAAGGTATTTCTGTTTTTTATTTTAAATATATTGGAAAAGATGTCTAAAAACCTGTTCTCACTTCGTCGTTATGGGGTATTGTGTGTAAATTCATCAGGATTTTTTAAATGTAATCCATTTTAGAACAAGGCAGTAACGTAACAAAATGTGGAAAAAGGGAAGGGGTCTGAGTATTCTACATACACTACATGACCAACAGTATGTGGACACCTGCTCGTCAAACATCTCATTCCAAAATCATGGGCATTAACATGGAGTTGATCCCCCCTTTGCTGTTATAACAGTCTCCACTCTTCTAGGAAGGCTTTCCACTAGGAAGGCTTTCCACAATGTTGGAACATTGCTGCGGGGACTGCTGTTGGGCGATTAGGCTTGGCTCGCAGTCGGCGTTCCAATTCATCCCAAAGGTGTTCGATGGGGTTGACGCCAGGACTCTGTGCAGGCCAGTGAAGTTCTTCCACACTGATTTCAAAGTTGGAAACACAGAATTGTCTAGAATGTCATTGTATGCTGTAGCGTTAAGATTTCCCTTCACCAGAACGAAGGTGTCTAGCCCGAACCATGAAAAACAGACATTATTCCTCCTCCACCAAACTTTACATTTGGCACTATGCATTCGGCAAGGTAGCGTTCTCCTGGCATCTGCCAAACCCAGATTTGTTAGTTGGACTGACAGATGGTGACGCGTGGTTCATCACTCCAGAGAATGCAATTCCATTGCTCCAGTGTCCAATGGTGGCGAGCTTTACACCACTCCAGCCGACACTTGGCATTGCTCATGGTGATCTTTGGCTTGTGTGCGGCTGCTCGGCCATGGAAACCCACATCATGAAGCACGTGATGAACAGTTATTGTGCTGACGTTGCTTCCAGAGGCAGTTTGGAACTAGGTAGTGAGTGTTGCAACTAAGGACAGACGATTATTACACACTACACGCTTCAGCACTTGGTGGGCCCGTTCGGTGAGCTTGTGTGGCCTACCACTTCACGGCTGAGCCGTTGTTGCTCCTAGATGTTTCCACTTTACTATAACATCACTTACTGTTGACCGGGGCAGCTCTAACAGGGCAGAAATTTGACAAACTGACTTGTTGTAACGGTTCCATCCTATATCGGTGCCACTTTGAAAGTCACTGAGCTCTTTAGTAAGGCCATTCTTTTGCCAATGTTTGTCTATGGAGATTGCATGGCTGTGTGCTTGATTTTATACACCTGTCAGCAGCGGGTGTGGCTGAAATAGCCAAATCCACTACTTTAAAGGTGTCCAAACTTTTGTATATATAGTGTACAAAAGACCCACAGTTAGGAAGGGCGCGCCCAACAATTTTGCAACCACTGCCCTAATGGAAGATTAGTCTCCCCTGTTGTGGCTTTCCCTTACTCCATCCCTCTCTCCCATTCTCTCCCTCCCTCCTTACTGCCACCCTCTCGCCTTCCACCCCACTACCCCCTCCACTTGACCCAACCCATGGTTTCGCACCCCAGCCCCAGGGGAGCCACTGTCGGGCCCAGCTCTACTCTGCTCCCCTCCACTCCTCACCCCTCCTCTCTTCTTCTTGCCGCTGCTTTGAATGTGCTTCCAATTACAGACAAAAGAGAGGCGGCCCTGTGTGTGCAGCATGTGGTTCCATTTAGAGCAGGTGAAACAATGTAGGAAAATAGATCCGTCATCCGTCGCATTCCGGAGGCCAGTGAGAACGGCGCTAAATCATAGCAAAGCTAATCCTCGGGGGAGGGGTTCGTCCAGGGCCCCGCCGGGCCGGCTTCTCTTACAGGGGCCCGCCGTGGTTCTCAGAGTGGAGCACCACAGGGGGGCCTTATAGCACTCTCTCTCTCTTGCTCTCTCTCTGTCTCTCTCTCTCTCTCTCTCTCTCGCTCTCTTTTGGTCTCAATGTAATCTCTGTCTTGGTCTCTCTGTTGTTCTCTTCCTATCTCTCTCTCCGTATAATTTGGTTATTATTGTTTTGCCTGCTCTCTCTCTCTCTCTCTCTCGCTCTCTCTGAAGTCCTCTGTTAGGTTATAATGCAAGCCTTTATAATGCAAGCCTGGGATTCCACAGCCTAGTCCCTCTCTGACCCACTGTCTCCCAGGTCCCCAGGTGTTCCTGCTAAAAACAACGGAGGAAATATCAAATTACATTTTTGCAAAGTGGTGGAGGCGTGGAGGGGTATGAGAGCAGAGAGCAAATAGCAGAGAGTTGAGAGCAGAGTGCTGGGACAGGGGGCTGTCTTGATCTGATTCTATCATAGCTCTATAACACCCCTCCCTCATGTCTCCAGCTTTTCACGTGAACACTTGGAGAAGGTGAAGGAGTTTGCATGTGGTTGTAGTCAGTTCAAGCAGTTTGGACATATTCGACTAGCTAACTCCTGTTAGAAAGAATGTAGGTTAATGCAGCATGAGGGGGTTGGACATCTCACTTTCATTTGGGCTTTACAGGCGGAGGAGGGGAGGCATAGGGTGGGTCAGAGGCATTAAATCACTAGATGTTCTGCGTCCCGCTACTTTATAGGAGTAGCGCACCGCCAGGCCCTCTCACAAGCACCCAGTAAAGCTCTGACATGCAGAATGAAAAGAGCAGGATGAAAGAGAAGCTGTATTTTTAGCAACCGAAAGAACGGACTGAACGCCCATTGATTACACACAGAGCCGAAGCATGTCAACTGGACTCTCCATTAGAGAGAGAGAGCTTGTGCGTGTTGGTAGTTACCACGGGACTCTCACTGTCGGAGTGGCTAACCTTTTCCCCATGCTTTCACAGCAGAGAGAGGAACACGGAGGTAGGCCAGAGTCATTTTAGGAGACCCCTGCCAAAACCAACCCAATCTCCTGTTAAAAATGTGAAGGCTTAGTTTCCATGGGTCTCACAAGGCCTTTGCAGTGTGCTTTGTGCAACCCCCCCCCCCCGACATTCCAAGGGCTGATCCAGGTTTTTATATTTATGTAAAACCAGAAATTAAAGTTAACATTAATTGTTCTGGAGTCCATTTGCGTTTTAAGCTAATGAGCATGAGGAATGTTCCAGTTTCCCCCAAAAAAAGCTTTTTTACTGGCTCCACTAAACAAGCGTCTTTTTTCTTTTTTTAGACATTTTCATTTCATTTTAAAAGGGGCAGAGCTCCGAAAATGGAAAGTGCATTAGATGTACTGTCCCAAAATGTGTTTTAACAAGCTCATGAATTGCAGTGCACTTTGATTGCTGATTGTAGTTAATATCAGGAAACAGAAGATTACAGTCCATTATGTCCCAGGACTGATTATACCAAGTCTCCATGACTCTCCCTCATATATAGTCCTCTTTCTCTTTCCCCCTCCCTCTCTCTCTCCTCCCCTCTTTATCTCTCCTTTCCTCCCCCCCTTACCTCAATTCTTTCTCTGCTGTTTTTCTCTGCTTCTCTTTCTTCCTCTCTGAGTGAGCTGTAAAGCCTATGACAGCAATGTGCAAAAGACTAGATTCATGATAATGTCACAACACACCATTCCAGTTGTTGGATCATCACCCTCCCCGCTGTTCTACAGCCCAGGGCTTCCTATCCTTTACCACCCAACCATGGTCTGTTCCCAAAGGGACAACCTCCTGGCCTCTCAACTCTCTTACAGTCCAGCGGAGAGAGACATGGACACACACAGGAAGTCCCCCCCCCCCCCGAGTGGGGCCTAATCAGACCTGTGGCTTGGCAGTGCTCCCCTCATCATGCCCTAATTCCTCTGATCCCCCCCCTGGTTGCCCCCTGCACCTCCACTGTCCTGCGGGAGAAACCCCCCATTATGGAGCTAATGAACTGTATCCTAGAATCTGATAGCAGCTAAACCATAATCAGAGCTCTGCTGCTCCGCTGTTCCTTTTCAGTGAACAATTAACCCTGCAATAAATCACCCTATCTCACCCTGTCCTGCCTGAAGCTGCACCGTCACATGGGTCAGGATAGGCATCAATGAAACAGGGGATAAGTCGGGGAGCTTGGGGTTACAGATGCAGTAACCCCGCATGCGTTTGAAGTTTGAGAACTTATGATTATGTAAAGGGGGAATGGGTGGATAGGGCCCCCTTGAGAGTGGGTTTTCCGGGTTTAGATGAGAGAAGTGTAGTGAGCAGTGTTTAGGATTAGAGTAGTAATCGCTGTTAACCGAAGGTAAGGCCCAGCTTCAGCACTATAGTGTTGTGTAAACTGTCAGGGCAGTAATGCATGCTCTGTTGTGATACATTTATCTCCTTGTCTTTCATCAATAGACTAGAGCTGTGTTCCAAATGGCATCCTATTCCCTATATAGTACACGCCTTTTGACGAGGGCCTAGGTCAAAAGTGGTGCATTACAGTATATAGGGAATAGAGTGCTGTTTCCGATGTACCGCTGCTACCCGCCCCCACCACCACTACAGCTAATCAAGACAAATCAAGACAGCTAATCAAGACAAAGCTCCTGTACTGCTGAGAGTCAGTCGGTTACTTAGTTTATTCACTCCGCTGGGTGTTCTGAAGGAAATGGAGTGTTGATGTATTGAGAAATGCCATGATTATTCTATTGACCATAAGGTCCTAATCAATTTGCCCATTAAACGTGCAAGATGTTCAGTTCCCATTTCCTGATGGTGCCTTGATGCATTGATTAAACCCTGGTATCACTTCCCCATCCTGTTGAGACTGGGATGATTATTTCACTCAATCACTTTGATGTTTACTTAATTGTTTAATTTCAATCAGCGCCTCACTGATTATTCTTTGAGAACTGGTGATGTTTACTCTTTGCATGTAACTCTACACCACGGTCCACTAATGTAGGGCAGATCTGTTGATCGTTGGCTACTTTTGGAAAGTTTAATGTTTTTGATACAGTGCTTCCGCCACCAGATTGATCCAGATCAGCCTTTTGATCTCTTACAAGTCAAACTGAATCAATATGTGCCAGAAGTCCAGAACCCAGTGGGTAAGGGCATATACAGTATAGGCTGCTAAATATTATAATATTCATTATTTGTGAGACTGAGTTTCTGTTTTCACAGATCCAATGATACTTCCAGCGCTTGCTCTCAGATATGTGTGCAGTGCTCTCAGCCACTCACACATCATGTGATTGTTGTAAAAATAATGTTCATTAAACTGTCAATTTGTTAAAAGTATTTTTTCATCAAAAGCTCTATGCTCTATTATTATGAAAGGAGCTGAACTGTCTCATCAGGGCCGCATGAAAAATTCTACAGTATACTATGGTATAAATACTATAGTATACTATGGTATAAATATTATAATATGCTAAGATAAATACAATAATATACTAAAACAATAAGGCACAAGGAGGTGTGGTAAATGGCCAAAATACCATGGTTAAAGGCTGTTCTTATGCACGATGGAACGCAGAGTTCCTGAATACAACCCTTAGCTGTGGTATATTGTCTATATACCACAAACCCCCGAGGTCCCTTGTAGCTGTCATAAACTGGTTACAAACGTAATGAGAACAGCCATAATAAATGTTTTGTCATACCCGTGCTATACAGTCTTACCGTATATACCACGGTTTTCAGCCAATCACCAGTTTTTCTAGGTCCTTTGCAGCACCTGACCACATGACTGGGCTATAATCAAGATAAGATAAAAATAGAGCCTGCAGGACTTGCTTTGTGGAGCGTGGTTTCAAAAAGCAGAGCATCTCTTAATCACGGACAGACCTCTCCCCATCTTTACAACCATTGAATCAATATGTTTTGACCATGACAGTTTACAATCCAAGGTAACGCCAAGTCCTTTAGTCACCTCAACTTGCTCAACAGCCACATTTTTAATTATCAGATTCAGCTGAGGTCTAGAACTTATGGAATGATTTGTACCAAATACAATGTTCGTAGAAAAAGAAGAAGGCCAAGAGCGCTGCCCTGCGGTATACCACTCTTTACATGTTTAGCCTCTCTGCCAGGGAAAATGCAGAGCGCCAAATTCAAATAAATTACTATAAAAATCAAACTTTCATTAAATCACACATGCAAGATAGCAAATTAAATCTACACTTGTTGTGAATCCAGCCAACATGTCAGATTTCAAAAAGGCTTTTCGGTGAATGCAAACAATGCTATTATCTGAGGATAGCACCTCCGTAAACAAAGAGAGAAAAGCATATTTCAACCCTGCAGGCATGACACAAAATGCAGAAATAAAAATATAATTATTGCCTTACCTTTGACAAGCTTCTTTTGTTGGCACTCCAATATGTCCCATAAACATCACAAATGGTCCTTTTGCTCAAGTAATTCCGTTGAATTATATCCAAAATGTTTGATCCAGAAAAACACTGGTTCCAACTTGCGCAATGTGACTACAAAATATCTCAAAAGTCCGCTACCAAAACCTGCGGACTCTCCTTCACTGCAGCCGACGTGAGTAAAACATTTAAATGTGTTAACCCTCGCAAGACTGCAGGCCCAGACGGCATCCCCAGCAGCGTTCTCAGAGCATGCGCAGACCAGCTGGCTGGTGTGTTTACGGACATATTCAATCAATCCTTATCCCAGTCTGCTGTTCCCACATGCTTCAAGAAGGCCACAATTGTTCCTGTTCCCAAGAAAGCTAAGGTAACTGAGCTAAACGACTACCGCCCCGAAGCACTCACTTCCGTCATCATGAAGTGCTTTGAGAGACTAGTCAAGGACCATATCACCTCCAACCTACCTGACACCCTAGACCCACTCCAATTTGCTTACCGCCCCAATAGGACCACAGATGACGCAATCGCAACCACACTGCACACTGCCCTAACCCATCTAGACAAGAGGAATACCTACGTGAGAATGCTGTTCATCGACTACAGCTCAGCATTTAACACCATCGTACCCTCCAAACTCGTCATCAAGCTCGAGGCCCTGGGTCTCGACCCTGCCCTGTGCAACTGGGTACTGGACTTTCTGACGGGCCGCCCCCAGGTGGTGAGGGTAGGTAACAACATCTCCACCCCGCTGATCCTCAACACTGGGGCCCCACATGGGTGCGTTCTGAGCCCTCTCCTGTACTCCCTGTTCACCCACGACTGTGTGGCCATGCACGCCTCCAACTCAATCATCAAGTTTGCGGACAACACTACAGTGGTAGGCTTGATTACCAACAACGACGAGACGGCCCTGAGGGCCCTCGCTGTGTGGTGTCAGGAAAATAACCTCACACTCAACGTCAACAAAACAAAGGAGATGATTGTGGACTTCAGGAAACAACAGAGGGAGCACCCCCCTATCCACATCGACGCGACAGTAGTGGAGAGGGTAGTAAGTTTTAAGTTCCTCTGCGTACACATCACGGACAAACTGAATTGGTCCACCCACACAGACAGCATTGTGAAGAAGGCGCTCGCATTAACATCTGTATGTGACAAATACAATTGGATATGATTTGATTTGAAGTTACCTGTAATCTTTGCCAAAACATTTCAAATTACTTTTATAATACATCTTTAGGTGTTTTTAACGTAAATAATCGATTAAATTGATTACGGGAGGATCTGTGTTCAATACAGGAGGAAAACAAACTAGCTTTCTGGTCTATCTAACAGTACACTACAAGTGACCCTCGTTCTGAACAGGGCTACTTCTTCATTACACAAAGGAATGACCTCAACCAATTTCTATAGACTGTTGACATCCAGTGGAAGCGGTAGGAACTGCAAGAAGGTCCCTTAGAAATCTGGATTCCCAATGAAAACTCATTGAAAGAGAGTGACCTCAAAAAAAGAACATCTGAATGGTTTCTCCTCGGGGTTTCGCCTGCTAAATAAGTTCTGGTATCCCCACAGACATGATTCAAGCAGTTTTAGGAACTTCAGAGTGTTTTCTATCCAAATAATAATAATATCATAATAATAATATGCATATCTTATCTTCTGGGGATGAGTAGCAGGCAGTTGAATTTGGGCATTAATTTCCTCCGGACGTGAAAATACTGCCCCCTGAAAATACTACCCCCTGAATTCTATTAGATAGATAGCTCTGAATCCATGATATGGCAGAGGTTGAAAAGCCATGAATACTCATTTTTTTTCAACAACAAGTTATGGTCAATAATATTTAAGGCTGCACTGAAATTTGACTGTGCAGCTCCCACAATCTTCTTATTATCAATTTCTTTCAAACAATCATCAGACATTTGTGTCAGTACAGTACAAGTTTAGTGCCCTTTTCTATAAGCATGCTCAAATTATTTTGTTAATTTGTTTACTGAGAAATAGCATTGTATCTGTTCAACCACACATTTTTGCTAAAAGTTTTGTAAAAGTAGGCAGCAAGCTGATTGGCCGGATGTTAGAACCAGTAAAGGTGTCACGATCACTGTCGTCGTGGAAATGACCGGACCAAGGTGCAGCGTGGTGAGCGTACATTTTCCTTTATTTTTAAATGTCTCCAACAAAACAATAAACAACAAAAAATGAACGTGAAGCTCTGTAACGCTAACATGCATTAAACAAAGACAACTACCCACAAACACAAAAGGAAAAAAGGCTGCCTAAGTATGATTCCCAATCAGAGACAACGATAGACAACTGTAACCCGATTGAGAACCATACCCGGCCAAAACATAGAAACAAAGAACATAGAGTTTCCCACCCGAGTCACACCCTGACCAACCAAACATAGAAAATAAAAAGATCTCTATGGTCTGGGTGTGACAAAAGGATGCTTTATCATTCTTGGGTAGCGGAATGACTTTGGCTTCCCTCCAGGTCTGAGGACAAACATTTTTCTCCAGACTCAGATTAAATATATGACAAATAGGAGTGGGAAAATATCAGGTGGTGTCTCATTATTGATGGACAAAAATAATTATTCTACCGCACCGACACTAACTTTACAGAATTCAAAATGACAATGCTTTTCTTTCATTATTAGATATTTTATACATGCATATGATGGCTCACAGTTTGTTGTTGGCATTTCATTTCTAACTTTGCCAATGAAATAGCCATTAAAGTAATTGGCAACATCAGAAGGTTTTGTGATAAATGAGCCATCTGATTCAATTACAGATGAATTAGTCTTTCTGCCCATAATTTCATATAAAGTATTCCAAAACTTTTTTCCATCATACTTTGTCATTTATCTCGGTTTCATAATACAATTTCTTCTTATTTTTGATCAGTTTAGTCACATAATTTCTCAATACAGTAAGTTTGCCAATCAGGTGTGCAGCCAGGCTTAACCAATCCTTTTGCCTCATCCCTGTCAACCATACAGCTTTTCAATTATATTATGGTCGGTACATCAAATGGGTATGGATACTGCTTTAGAGCAGAGTTCTGCAGCATTGGTAAAGATGTGATCAATACACGTGGACAATAAAGTTCCTGTACTGTTTGTAAACACCCTTGTAGATTGATGAATAACCTGAACCAGATTACAGACACTGGTGACATTGAGCAGCTTCCTCTTGAGCGGACAGCTGGATGAAAACCAGTCTATAATTCAGGTTACATCACACACATTATCAGGCATTGCATACATATTATACAGATAATGTTAGCACTTGGTGGCCTATAGCAGCACCCCAAAAGACAAGGCTTTAGATGAGGCATGTGAACATGCAACCACAACACTTCAACAACATTAGACATGATATCCTGTATACTGCATGTCTCTGAACATATACAGCAGTACAGAGTATACAGCAACACCTCCACCATAGGCATTCCTGTCTCTTTTGTATATGTTATATCCCTGTATTACTACTGCTATGTCATCAAAGGAATTATCTAATTGAGTCTCAGAGATGGCCAATATATGAATGTTATGATTTCATAAGCCTTATTTCTAAGGCTACATATATTAATATGGGCTGTCTTCTTGCCCTTTCCTGGGTAGCTTATCGAAGATAGAGATAATATGAAGAAAGAAACACATAGCATGACAAGAACATTGTCACATTGCTAATAGAGTCAGTCAATCAGGCACTTATGAGTGTTCCTTTGGTGTATGTGTGTGTGTATGTGTGTGATGTGGGGCTGAAACTACTGACCCGGAAGCTTTCTCACAGTCTTTTTTTTGGGGGGTGGGTGGGGGACAATATGTCTGCTGTAGTGGATGTAAGCAATGTCCCCATGCTCTCTGGCAGCTTTCTTGGCTGGGACAAGTTATTTCTGCCCCTGGCGCACAGCTTCCGAGTAGTATTCGCTTAGGTACTTGTTGGTCCCGCTCAAGTTCTTGGCTCTATCCAGAATAGCCATCTTGTCTTTAAACCTTAGGAATTTGACCTTTATCGGCCTTGGTCTGTAACCTGGGCTGTTTACAGGTTTTCAAGACTTGTGGGCGCACTCCACCTCAATCTTGATCTATCTGCAGCATTTCAGTGCTAATTTTTCTCACTTTCTCCTTAGACTCCCGTTCTCATGTGAAAACTTTGGTATGCCATCCACAACAATGGTATTCCTCCTGGATTGTCCCTCTAGATGGTTTCCCAGTCATTGTCAATAATGATTCACAGACAGTGCTGATGTCATCTCGTGGACTTAGTTTGTTGAAAAACTGACAGGCTACTTTGACTGTTCTTAAGGCCCTGGGCCTCTCTGGTCAGATTGTCCATTAGTTTGTTAGTTGAGTCCATCAGTATTTGTGTTACGTCCGTCGTTAAAGGAAGACCAAGGTGCAGCGTGGTAGGCGTACATTTTCTTTCATTTTAAATGTTCCACCAAAAAACAATAAACAACTCAACGAACGTAAAGCTAGGAGTGCAACACATGCAACACAAAGGACAAGATCCCACCACCAACGGACAAAGCAGCGTGGTCAGGAGGACTGGACCTGGGAGGAAATCCTGGAGGGAGCAGGACCCTGGACAAGGGCCGGGGAGTATCGCCGTCCGAAGGAGGGGATAGAGGCAGCGAAAGCGGAACGGCGACGATACGAAGAGATAGCTCAACGAAGCAAGCACGAGTGGCAGCCCCAAAACACTTTTTTTGGGGGGGGGGGGGCACATGGGCAGATTGGCAGAGTCAGGGTTCAGACCTGAGCCAACTTCCCATGCTTACCGTGGGGAGCGAGTGACCGGTCAAGCACCATGTTATCCCGTTCTGCGCACCATGCCTTCAGTGTGCATCCACAGCCCGCTGCGCTCTGTGCAAGCTCCCCTCAGTTGCCGTGCTAGAGTGGGCATTCAGCCAGGACGGATTGTGCCGGCTCAGCGCTCCTGGGCTCCGGTGCGTCTCTTCGGCCTAGGATATCCTGCGCCAGCTCTATGAACGGTATCCCCAGTTTGCCAGCACAACCCAGTGTGGCCTGTGCCAGCTCCCCGCACTTGCCGTGCTACAGGGGGGATTCAGCCAGGACGCGTTGTGTCAGCTCTACGCTCCAGACCTCCAGTGCGCCTCCACGGCCCAGCATATCCTGCGCCTTCATAGCCCAGTGCGTCCCGTGCCAGCTCTCCACACTCACCGAGCTAAAGTGGGTATCCAGCCAGGACGTGTTGTGGCAGCACCCCGCACCAGGCTTCTAGTACGTCTCCTCAGTCCGGTGAGACCTGTTCCGGCTCCACGTACAAAGCCTCCAGTGATGATCCATGGCACAAAGCCTCCAATGATGATCCCTGGCCCGGAGCCTGTAGTGGTAATTCATGGCACAAAGCCTCCAGTGATGATCCATGGCCTGGAGCCTGTAGTAATGGTCCACGGCAAAGAGCCTGCAGCGACGGTACCCAGTCCGGAGCCTGCAGCGACGGTCCCCAGTCCGGAGCCTGCAGCGACGGTCCCCAGTCCGGAGCCTGCAGCGACGGTCCGCAGTCCAGAGCCTCCAGCGACGATCCGCAGTCCAGAGCCTCCAGCGACGAGCCGCAGTCCAGAGGCTTCAGCGACGAGCTGCTCTCCAGAGCCTCCAGCGGGGGTTCCCAGTTCATAGCCTCCGGCGATGATCCACGGTCCGGTTCCACAGACCTTAGAGATCCATTAAATTCTCTATTTGGTAGGTCAGGGTGTGACTAGGGTGGGAAATCTATGTTTATATTTCTTTGTTGGCCGAGTATAGTTCCCAATCAGAGGCAGCTGTCTATCATTGTCTCTGATTGGGGATCATACTTAGGCAGCCCTTTTTCCCACCTTCTGTAGTGGGATCTTGTCTTTTTGTGTTGCATGTGTTGCACTCTTAGCTTTACGTTCATTGAGTTGTTTATTGTTGTTGGAGGAACATTTAAAATTAAAGAAAATGTACGCCTACCACGCTGCACGACAGACGTAACAATTTGGACAAAGCTCTTAAAGCTATTTTCCTCTTGTTTGTAGAACAAGCCACCGGCTTTGGTTTTGGATGTCATGGCAGCAACGTAAGCTAACGCTAGTACTCCCCGCAGTTCGAGACAGGGGAGGTTGTAGGGCATATGGAAACAGAAACAACCAGCAGGATTTAGACAGCCACAAGTCAGGTACAATCTGCGGTCCCAGCCATAAGTGCTAACAGTGTAGCGGACTATATTCAAGCTTTCAGGAAAACTTTATAGCTTAATAGCTACAGTATTTAGCAGCTAGGCTAGCTGCTATGCCAAGCAGCTCTTCAGACTTTTAGTTGGCAGGCTCCCTGGACAGATAGTAACGGTCCCAGCAACTGATACAAATTCAGTTTTTGTTAAATTATCTTTGACATAGAAGTTGACGCTTTGTCCTAAGAGTGCAAACTGTCTGTAATTTTAGATAGCCATGCAGCCTGAACAGAGTCCAGCACTTCTGCTCTTCTCTGTAATCTGTATGGCACACAATATGGTCTATACTTGGCATGTAGGTTTCTCACCTATAGTATTCTATAGTTAACTGTAGTATTTCTTTATATGGGGGTAAACACTTACTGTAGGTTGACACAGGTTTAATTTAAGAGCGACCACCCATGAAATCACCCACAGAATGTCCCCCACCCATAAACAAACAAAATCAGTAAACAACATTATCTAGTAAGTGGCCATACCTGGGAGGGTCAAACAGCACACTATTTTAGTGAGGAGCGGAGGAACAGGAAAACAACACTCCTCCTCCACACTCCTCGTCCACACAGAGGCGGTTAGAGCCTGTCTCTCTAATTATGCTATTCTAAGGACCATAATAATCACTCTCTCTCTCGTCTCTCACTCTCGCTCTATAAAAACAAATCCACTGCAGGGCTCTATAGCATCTCCTCCCCATTTGGCTGGTTGGTGGCTGGTGTTAATTTCCCACTCTGGCCATCCTACGCTAAACCACGGTCTACACAAAATACATGCGCCAAACCAGCGAACCGCTATTATCTTCCCCACATCCTCTCACCTCTCCCCCACTCAGTCCCTCCTCACACCTCCCCATATCCTCCCCCTGGCCTCACAAACACCATTGCTATAGCAACCGTCTTCTCCATCTCCATCCTTTGGCTGCTGGTCATTAAGCCTGCTTGTGGCCATGCTTGGTGGTGGGAGCAGAAAGGAAGGGAAGGAGAGAAATCCGAAACAAATGAGTGTGGCTCACTGACAGATGTGCTGGCCCTGTTTGCTTGCCTTTGTTTGGGGACAAAAGCTTTCCAGTTTTCCCCCTGAGCCGTACTGCGCTGGTTGTGTCTGGGTGGCAGCCGGGCTGGGTGGAGGAGATTAGGAGGTTATGTAAAATTAGATACTTCAACCTGGCCTGTCTGGCGTTGCCTGCATGCAGCTCTCTGAGGGGTGCTGAGTGAGCTCAGGGACTGTACTGTAGAGAGGGAGTCACAGGGTACATGGTGTGCCAGACAATTTGTTATACAGACCAGGCCTTGCCCCAACCACTGTATGTTACTGTATGGTACCATGTAGGGCAGACCCCGAATTTCCTCGGTGTTAGGAATTCAGCATTCTCTGTGTTCATGTTGCTAACCCCATTGTCACACCTCTGAGAAGCAGAGGTTCTGTTGTGATTACATCATATAGGGCTGATATCAGTTTGGAGGTTCATTTTACAGTAATGCTATTGGTCAACAACTCAGATTTTGAATCCAAAACAACTTAGATGTTATTAAAGGTCTTAGATTAATTGTTTCTCTCTCTTTTTTGTGCCTGACCAGCGGTGGTGAGATATCTACACTCTCTTTTTTTCCTCTCTCTCCCATGAGCTATATGCTATGGTTCCTTTGTTTCTCTCTCTCTCTATGATCATGTCTAGAGTAGTGCTTTGTAATATTTGTTAATGCTTTGTAATTTAAGCTTAATGCCTTGTATGTGAATCCATTCATTGTACAATGTTAATTAAATATCTGCATTTGATATAGACAATTCTCAGACCGATTCTTTGTAGTCAATGTCAATTCATTGTCTAATGCTTGCTTGTATATTTTAATTATCTTTATGGAGTCAGAATTGTTTATTTATTGGCTAATTGCTTAGTCTTATTATGAGTCGCATGTGATGTATACATAATATGCATACATTAAATATTACTGCCCACCATAACCATATATCTATCACCTGCTCAGTCTAATGCATTGTGTGGATGACCCATCTAATGTTTAGTGGGCCCACCCACTCTTACCACAACTTGTGTAGCAGAACCTTTATACCCCAGAGAGCTGATGTGAGCTGATGCAGTCCTGGATGCTTCATCGAACCACCCTCCCTGACCTCTGACCCCTCTACACAGAGACCAGGCTGATCTTCAGAGTCCTTAAGCTCAGTTGCAAACAAGACCCTGCACATACGGTGGAATAACGACTCAACCATATTGAACAGTTGACCATACATGAGATTGAGTCAGCGTACATGAGATTGAGTCAGCGTACCTTATGTAAGAGTCAGTCGACTATGGAGGGAAGCATACTGGGTCATGAGCGAGTCAACCATACACTGACAGTCGACTTTCACCCAGCGTTGAATGAGCTCTGACAAGACTGACTCTGAGGCCCTGTAATCAGGATCCACCCAGATGTACAATATATATTTGAGACGTGTTTGAGATGTGTCCGAGACAGGGTTTGAGACAGTCGCCCCAGAAGAAACCAAGCTAGTGTGGGTTACAGCCTGGATGTGACTGCGGTCGATCTGTTCTGGTCCGGGGACATGGTTCAAAATAGCCTGTGGAGAGGCTGGTATTTCATAATGGCATCCTGTACACATCAGCAAACAGATTGTCTGGCTGCATCCTCCACTACTCATCTGACATAACTATGCTGGAGAAAAAAAACATTACTGGCTCATACTCGACATTAGCCTTAAGTAGATGGTGTAGTGGCTAAGACCATTTTCAATGCATTCTTTCTCTGACTGTCAGGATGGGAGGCTAAGTGCCAGGGTTGCTACAGTACAACACTCCATTGATAGAAGCACTCTAGTTGTATCTCCTCACAGGCCTTGGGTCCATGACAGAGGAGAGGTTTGGCCCCAGCAGATTAGCAGTGGCACAAGCTAACAGCACACAGGTGGCTAATGTCCACTCCATCTGTCAGTAAGACAAGAGGTTGGCGTCAGGACGTCTGTACAAATAACCCCTCAAAAATACCTCTGCCTCAATCTTCTCCTATGTGGAATCCAAACAAACACACCTAATAGGCCAACACATTCATGTTTAACTGTAATATCTAAATAATCTAAATAATGAGCCATGACAGACAGAGCCCTTCAACAGGCTTTACCTTTATACCACAAAGAGAACAGTTTGTATGATTTATTGGAAAATGTTGGCCATCACCCAGATGTTTTGGCTTGACCTTGGACCTTATAGGCCTGAGGTTAACCGGTCTGCAGACACATTGGGAGATACTTATGTAAGTGCACAGCTGCTGTTGGAGTTTATCTGTGATGTGACCCTTGCAGCGGTGGGTAACTGAGATCCAGAGGACAAGAGGGGAGAAAAGCAGAGGTGCGAGAATGTGTGACTGTGTGTGTGTAGAGAGTTACGTAAGAAGTATTTTTAAATGTTGTATTTTTAAATGTTGTACGAGAAAACAGGTTGTTGACCTTGGCCTGCTGAGAGTAGTCTCTTCGGTGTGAGTGTGTGCGTGCCTATACAAATCAAAACAAATCAAAGTTTATTTGTCACATGCGCCGAATACAACAGGTGTAGACCTTACAGTGAAATGCTTACTTACAGGCTCTAACCAATGGTGCGAAAAAAAAGGTATGTGTGTGTGTGTGTGTGTGTAGGTAAGTAAATAAATAAAACAACACTAAAAAGACATTTGAAAAAAGAGTAGCAAGGCTATCTATATACAGACACCTGTTAGTCAGGCTTATTGAGGTAGTATGTACATGTAGGTATCATTAAAGTGACTATGCATATATGATGAACAGAGAGTAGCAGAAGCGTAAAAAGAGGGGTTGGCGGGTGGTGGGACACAATGCAGATAGCCCGGTTAGCCATTGTGCGGGAGCACTGGATGGTTGGTGTAATTTAGGTAGTATGTACATGAATGTATAGTTAAAGTGAGCATGCATATAAGATAAATAGAGAGTAGCAGCAGCGTAAAAGCGGGGTTGGGGGGGGAACACAATGCAAATAGTCCGTGTAACTATTTGGTTATGTCTTATGGCTTGGGGGTAAAAACTGTTGAGAAGCCTTTTTGTCCTAGACTTGGCACTCCGGTAGTGCTTGCCATGCGGTAGTAGAGAGAACAGTCTATAACTGGGGTGGCTGGCGTCTTTGACAATTTTTAGGGCCGAGCAATTGCCGTACCAGGCAGTGATGCAACCGGTCAGGATGCTCTCGATGTTGCAGCTGTAGAACCTTTTGAGGATCTCAGGACCCATGCCAAATCTTTTTAGTTTCCTGAGAGGGAATAGGCTTTGTCGTGCCCTCTTCACGAATGTCTTGGTGTGTTTGGACCAATCTAGTTTGTTGTTAATGTGGACACCAAGGAATTTGAAGCTCTCAACCTGCTCCACTACAGCCCCATCGATGAGAATGGAGACGTGCTTGGTGCTCCTTTTCCTGTCGTCCACAATCATCTCCGTAGTCTTGGTTACGTTGAGGGATAGGTTGTTAATCTGGCACCAGCCGGCCAGGTCTCTGACCTCCTCCTTATAGGCTGTCTCGTCGTTGATCAGGCCTACCACTGTTGTGTCGTCAGCAGATACAGTGCCTTCGGAAAGTATTCAGACCCCTTGATATTTTTCACATTTTGTTAGGTTGCAGCATTATTGTAAAATTGATTCAATCTACACATACAATAGCCCATAATGACAAAGCAAAAATAGGTTTAGAAATGTTTGCTAATTTATAAAAAATGTAATCTCATTTACATAAGTATTCAGACCCTTTACTCAGCACTTTGTTGAAGCCCCTTTGGCAGCGATTACACCCTTAAGTCACGCTACAAGCGTGGCACACCTGTATTTGCAGAGTTTCCCCCATTCTTCTCTGCAAATCCTCTCAAGCTCCGTCAGGTTGAATGGGGAGCGTTGCGGCACAGCTTGTATTTTCTGGCCTCTCCAGAGATGTTTGATCGGGTTCAAGTTTGGGCTGTGGCTGTGCCATTCAAGGGCATTCAGGCACTCATCCCGAAGCCACTCCTGCATTGTCTTGGCTGTGAGCTTAGGGTCGTTGTCTTCCGTCTGGCCAATACCATAAAGGCCTGATTGGTGCAGTGCTGCAGAGATGGTTGTCCTTCTAGAAGGGTCACCCATCTCCACAGAGGAACTCTAAAGCTCTGTCAGAGTGACCATCAGGTTCTTGGTCACCTCCCTGACCAAGGCCCTTCTCCCCAGATTGCTCAGTTGGGCCAGGCGGCCCACTCTAGGAAAAGTCTTGCTGGTTCCAAACTTCTTCCATTTAAGAATGATGGAAGCCACTATGTTCTTGGGGACCTTCAATGCTGCAGACATTTTTTGGTACCCTTCCCCATATCTGTGCCTCAACACTATCCTGTCTCAGAGCTCTACAGACAATTCCTTCAACCTCATGGCTTGGTTTGCGCTTTTGTGATATTCAAAATCATGTCCAATCAATTGAATTTACCACTGGTGGACTCCAAAAAATGTGTAGAAACATCTCAAGGATGATCAATGGAAACAGGATGCACCTGAGCTCAATTTTGAGTCTTATAGCAAAGTTTTGATTACTTATGTAAATAAGTTATTTCTATTTTTTAATTTGAATACATTTGCTAAAATTCCTAAAAACCTGTTTTTGCTTCGTCTTTATGGGGTATTGTGTGTAGATTGCAGAGGATTTTTATTTATTTAATCCATTTTAGAATATGGCTGTAACGTAAGAAAATGAGGAACAAGTCAAGGGGTCTGAATACTTAGGCACTGTATTTGTGTGTGGTGTGACTGTGTGTGTGTCTGTGTGCGTGTGATGGCTGATAACCATCATAACTCCTAAATACACAGCCCTGAGTGAGACTGTGTGTGTGTGGTGTGACTGTGTGTGTGTCTGTGTGCGTGTGATGGCGGATAACCTTCATAACTCCTAAATCCACAGCCCTGAGTGAGACTGTGTGTGTGTGGTGTGACTGTGTGTGTGTCTGTGTGCGTGTGATGGCTGATAACCATCACACCTCCTAAATCCACAGCCCTGAGTGAGACTGTGTGTGTGTGGTGTGACTGTGTGTGTGTCTGTGTGCGTGTGATGGCTGATAACCATCATAACTCCTAAATCCACAGCCCTGAGTGAGACTGTGTGTGTGTGGTGTGACTGTGTGTGTGTCTGTGTGCGTGTGATGGCTGATAACCATCATAACTCCTAAATCCACAGCCCTGAGTGAGACTGTGTGTGTGTGGTGTGACTGTGTGTGTGTCTGTGTGCGTGTGATAACCATCACACCTCCTAAATCCACAGCCCTGAGTGAGACTGTGTGTGTGTGGTGTGACTGTGTGTGTGTCTGTGTGCGTGTGATGGCTGATAACCATCATAACTCCTAAATCCACAGCCCTGAGTGAGACTGTGTGTGTGTGGTGTGACTGTGTGTGTGTCTGTGTGCGTGTGATGGCTGATAACCATCACACCTCCTAAATCCACAGCCCTGAGTGAGACTGTGTGTGTGTGGTGTGACTGTGTGTGTGTCTGTGTGCGTGTGATGGCTGATAACCATCATAACTCCTAAATCCACAGCCCTGAGTGAGACTGTGTGTGTGTGGTGTGACTGTGTGTGTGTCTGTGTGCGTGTGATGGCTGATAACCATCATAACTCCTAAATCCACAGCCCTGAGTGAGACTGTGTGTGTGTGGTGTGACTGTGTGTGTCTGTGTGCGTGTGATGGCTGATAACCATCACAACTCCTAAATCCACAGCCCTGAGTGAGACTGTGTGTGTGTGGTGTGACTGTGTGTGTGTCTGTGTGCGTGTGATGGCTGATAACCATCACAACTCCTAAATCCACAGCCCTGAGTGAGACTGTGTGTGTGTGGTGTGACTGTGTGGGTGTCTGTGTGCGTGTGATGGCTGATAACCATCATAACTCCTAAATCCACAGCCCTGAGTGAGACTGTGTGTGTGTGGTGTGACTGTGTGTGTGTGTGTGCGTGTGATGGCTGATAACCATCATAACTCCTAAATCCACAGCCCTGAGTGAGACTGTGTGCAGATGAGGGATCTCATGTTAAACATGTGTCTAATGTCAGAGGGGTATAGAGTTTCATAAGCAAACTTTTTACACTACATATGTGACCCACATGAGGCTGTAAAAAGGTGTGTTTAGTTTAAAATAGAACCACTTGCAGCAGGACAATGGATATTCAGTCCTAAGCTATTGTGTAATGTGATAAGAGAGCGATTGAGACTGAAACATCAACAGCAGCTAGCTCAAGGGGAGTTGTGCTGTTTGTCAAGTGCCATTGTACTCAGTCTTTGTTGAGAGACATGTTTCCCATGCCAATAAATCCTTTTGAATTGAATTTAATTGAGAGAGAGACAGACAGAGAGAAAGAGAGAGATACTTTGACTTGTATGGACTACAAGTTCATACAAGTCCATATTAGATTTCATGTAGATTCTACCAACAGTTTAGAATCTACTTGAAATCTAATATGTAATGGTTTTCAGGGTATGGTAATTAGCCATCCATTCTGCACCATGACTAATACCTTAATTGAAATGTACACTCTTCTTGCCCAAGATATGTTTTGTTCTGTCTGTCAAAACTTCAAGATACAGCTCTTTATTGAATAGTGCACCTATTGTTCATGGTCTTTTCTATGGCTTAGAGCTAATTTCAGCTAATATAATTCAGTTCCTAAGTCAAAAGACAATGGCTTCCTGTCTTATTTTAAAGTGGCAGTGCAGTCAAAAACACAAACCGTTCTGTGTTTGATATATATTTCCACACGAGGTTGGAATAATACTTACAATTTGTGAAAATTACGATAATGCACTTTTAGTGTAAGAGCTGTTTGAAAAGACCACCTGAAATTTAAACTTGTTTGGCTGGGTGGGGTTTTTGGACCACCTGGTGACATGACCAGGCGATATAAGGTAATAGACCAAAAACAAGGAGTTTGCCCTCCTTTTAGCCAATAGCAGCTAGTTTTCAGGTTACACATCCATCCCATTAGGCCACTCCAATTAGACTCCACTCTCAGACCACTCCTAGCAAAATTCTTGCTTAAATTGCATTTCGCTAAAAAGTTGTTACTTTTTGACCATTTTAATTGAAAACAAGCACAGTAAGTTACTTAATTGTTACCAAGAAATTGATCAAAACGGCTGCATTGGCCCTTTAACAACTCTGCTGAATAATGGGATGTGCACCACAGCTGTTTCTGACACACTGCTGAGAGAGGTCAAGGTTCGAGGCTTGAAGGGACCTGCCGTTTGAAACTCAAATACAACACTTCTGTGTAACGACACCATGGCTGGATCCAGAAGCAAGCCTTTCTGCCTCCAGGCTTAAAGCTAACTTCAATGAACTCTCAACTCACACTCTTTTCTATGTCCAACCACTCTGCACTATTATAGGCTCTCACAAACACATTTTTCTGTCAAACCACTCTTGCTACCTCTGTATGGTCTGTAAAGAGTTAACACACAGAAAAGGATTAGGTCTCTGTGTGCTGCAGCTGCCAGACTCGTGAGTTGAACAGGGTGCAGATAAAACATAAATTCTCCCCTGCTTGTCTGGTGCAGGGGGGCTGGCTTCCATCCCATTCCCAGAACTGAGGGGGAAAGAATCTCTTGATTCTGCAGCTGAACAAAAACACACTACAGTACCTCCGTAGTCCACCTCCAAACACACTCACCTTCCCTCTTCCCAAAAGGGGGTCTGGGGTTGAATGTTGTTCCCCGTGCTGGTCCCCTGGTGATTTATTTCCCCCCTCTACTGAGACAAAAAGCTTGGAGCCCAGAGCCCCACAACACAGCCCCCGTATATATAATATGCGCCACCTCAAAAGTCTGTCAATAAAAGGGAGGTTAGTGAGTTCAGGGTGGAGTCAGACTGTGAGACTGGGAAACTGTGAGACCTCTGGCATAGGAGGAAGTGTCCACAGAACCAGCAGACTGTGCCATTCCCCGTTTCAGCTCAGTCCAGGCCGCCTCGTGTGATGGAGAGGAGCAGAGTTCAAAGCACCCCCATCAGGGAGGGTGGAATTTACCGGTCGCTCACACGTCTGGAGGTCCACAGGATCAGATGCCTTGGAAGAGAGGAATTAAAACAAAAATGGAGTGAATGAGAGGAGAAAATTGAATTGACATGGGGAAGGAGGGGTTGAGGGAGAGTGCGGTGCAGCATACACAGGAGCGCAGACACAAACATGCATGCACATGCACACACACATTCCTCTTTAATGAAGTCAAGCAGGAGCGATCAACTCAAACCAAGGCGGCACCTTGAAGGAGTAAAACACAAGCCTGCTTCTATTAAAATAACCCAGAAAAACCCATCGCCAATTCCTGCCATCATGTGTCAGCTCCCCCATGTATGTCTTTCCACCCACTAAGCTGAGAGAGGGATGGAGAGTGAAGAACAGCAGAGAGAGAGAATGAAAGAGAACACAGCTGTTTTGCATCACTGTCAGAACAACTTTGAAAGAGATTCTTGTAGGGAGGTGGGAGTCAAACCATGGATCTCCTTCTGTTCTACCTGATAATTAATTGCACACACCTGGTATCCCAGGTCTAAATCAGTCCCTAATTAGAGGGGAACAATGAAAAAATGCAGTTGAACTGGCTTCGAGGTCCAGAGTTTGAGTGTTCTAAATCTTTTCCAGACATTGATCATTCATTGACACTTATTTTAGTTTCACACACATACTGTATATCTGAACACATTGAGCCATCCCTCCCACGTGATGCAGTGACAAAACATGTTTTTGCAGTTCAGCCAATCAACCTTCAGTGTTGTTTTCAGCGCATACCTGACTGGCACTCAATAATGTAATGTAAAGGATAGGACTGACGAGACCAACTCCCACAATGCTCTGTTCATAAACACACATACTGTACATTACATTACACCATCCTCCAGCCATCTGGCCATCATTGGCTGAGAAATATCCAGTGTCATCTCTAGCCCTGTTTATACCTGGTTCTAACATGCGTCCTTTGTCCTGATCTTGTACACATTATTTTTGTGCCCACATTTATCGACAGGTATAGATGATAAAAAGATGCAGTGTGATCTGATTGTGATTAGATCTTCCTGACCATCTCCGGAGGTAGTCGAAGACACATCTTGTAGGGCAGGGCTGCCCAACCCTCTTCCTGGAAAATCTACCTTCCTGTGGGTTTTCAGTTCTACCCTAATTTAAAACACACCTGATTCTACTTATTAGCTGCTCAACAAGACCTTAACCAGCTGAATCAGATACACTAAAATAGGGTTGGACTGAAAACCTACAGGACAGTAGAACACCAGGAAGAGGGTTGGGCAGCCCTGTTGTAGGGATATCATTGGCGTGTAAATTGATCTGGACAACGAAAGCAAATACATTTGACCAACATTTGACCATTTGATTGTCACGTCCTCTCAAAAAAATTACACCGGCCAGTTGAATTAAGATCATGGTCTTCATTAGAAACCAAGTGCCTACTGGCACTGTGGTCAGATGCCAAAGTCCAATACAGTGTCCATTTCTTAATAGAGTCGCAGCAGAAGATTGCAGTGCATAACAAGTGTATAGCAAGGTATAATGTGTAGGTCTAATTTTCCACCTTTAGATTTAGACAGAATGAACTGTGGGCAGGTGGTGTATAGTCTATTTTAGTTGCTATATCACATATTAAGATAATACATTAGTATTATAATGTAATCCCAGTAAGCAAATTTCAGTTGAAAATATGTATTTTCCAGACATTGATGTCAGGTGAATTTTAGGTGCTGAATTAAAAGTGAAAATACATATTTTCCAGACGTTGAAAAGACACAATTTACAGACGTCAAAAACACTTGTTCTTTGGTAATTGATTATATGACCAAATTTCAACAGCTATAAATTCGCAATGAAGTAAGAATTATATCACAATAACACTTTCTCAAGCCTCTTAATAGGAAATAGGAGAAGATTGCAACGGAATATTTATTATTGCTCCCATCTTTCGCATGCGCTTACATGAGCTTTTTCAAAAGGTCAATTTATTTGGTTATTCCAAAATTCATGTTAAATTTTCTAATCAAATTTTGTTTTTACTTCAAAATAATAAACAATTGAATCAATAAATAATTCAATTCAAGGGGCTTTATTGGCATGGGAAACATGTGTTAACATTGCCAAAGCAAGTGAGGTAGATAATATACAAAAGTGAAATAAACAATAAAAATGAACAGTAAACATTACACATACAGAAATGTCAAAACAATAAAGACATTACAAATGTCATATTATACATATACAGTGTTGTAACTATGTACAAATGGTTAAAGAACACAAGGGAAAATAAATAAGCATAAATATGGGTTGTATTTACAATGGTGTTTGTTAATAATCAATCCAACTTAAATTAATAAAATCAGAAGAAAAACAAACAATTGCCCAAAAAATAACAAATGCATTCAGTCAAAAAACATTTAACAGTTAATTATCAGTCTGTCAATTTGTTAGTCAGTCAATCATGGTTGGTCTGGTGGGGTGGTTGACGGTGTGTTTGTGTCTGTGTTAGGGGAGGGTAAGGGGTGTTGTCTGAGCTGGCAGTTTCTGGATGAAGGTGGCAGTTATGGTTGGTCGGTGCTGTGTCCAAGGTTGGTGTTGGTCCCAGATTGAAAATTGTGCTGGTACCACGGCTAGAAAACTAGGGGTTGGTGCTGGGTCTGGTGCTAGGACTGTGGGCCTGGGAGAAACAGGAACCGGGAACCAGGGCTGGGGCTGGTGCTGGGGCTGGTGCTGGGGCTGGTGCTGGGGCTGGTGCTGGGTCGGGATCTGTATAGGGGAGGAAAGACAACCCGAGGAGCAAGCAAACACCCAAGGGAGCCCTAGACCCAGAGGTAAATTGTGTCACTCCCCTGTGGTCTGCTCGCTCCGGGTGAAGGTCTGGTGTTTGGTCCCTCCCCCGCCCCCATCACCGACGATGGTGATGTTGTCCATGTACGCCACCAATATAAGCCTCTCCCACTGGACCCCTGGCATCTGGGAGCCAGGGATTCCTGGTGATGAACTGATCTTCTGGAGGAAATCTATAATGGAGCAGGTCGAGAGTTTAAAGTTCTTTGTTTTGTTCCATAAAGATAATTTTTATACCCAAAATACCGACGTTTGTTTGTCGCGTTATGTTCAGAAATCCAAAGGAAAGAGCGGTCACGATAACGCAGACGGGAATTCCAAATAGTCTTCTTAATGTCCAAAGAAACATGGCAAACGTTTTTTATAATCATTCCTCAGGTAGTTTTTAAAATATATATTTGATAATATATCAACCGAGTGTGTAGGTTTTTCAATAACAGCAGGAGGAAGAATGGCGGCTTTACTCTGTAGCGCAAAAACTCACTCACTCACAGGGGCGGCAGGGTAGCCTAGTGGTTAGAGCGTTGGACTAGTAACCGGAAGGTTGCGAGTTCAAACCCCGACAAATCTGTCGTTCTGCCCCTGTTCCCAGGCCGTCATTGAAAATAAGAATTTGTTCTTAACTGACTTGCCTGGTTAAATAAAGGTAAAATAAAAAACTCTGAGAGCCCCCACCTATCCACTTACGCAATGTGATCTTTCACACTCATTTTTTTAAAGACTGTTAACACCTTAGAGAGCCAGAGAAATATTTCCTCAGGGTTTCGCCTGCAATATCAGTTCTGTTATACTCACAGACAATATTTTGACAGTTTTGGAAACTTTAGAGTGTTTTCTATCCTAATCTTTATGCATATTCTAGCATCTGGTCCTGAGAAATAGGCCGTTTACTTTGGGAACGTTATTTTTCCAAACATAAAAATAGTGCCCCCTAGCTTCAAGAGGTTAAACTATTATTGTTATTTTTTATTATGTTACTTTTTCTTTTACTATTTTTACTTAAAATTCAAAAGGCACTCGCACATCTGAGCAATATTCTTTTGCAGGTGCATGGTAACAGAACAAGATGAAGGACAAAGGAAAACTATTTTTACTTTTTTCTTTCTTGAACTGCATTGTTGGTTAAGGGCTTGTAAGTAAGTATGCATTTCACAGTAAGGTCTACACCTGTTGTATTCAGAGCATGTGACAAATAAAATTGGATTTCATTTGATTTTGTTGATCTGTTGTTTGTCTGGTCTTCCCCGTTTGGTAATTTTTGTCCAGTTCGGGTTGTCATCATCTAAGAACTGGAGTTGTGAGATGGGGTGGGGGTCTTCCTGTTGTATGGCCTTTCTCAAAACTGGCTCCCCTTTGACCAGGGATTTGCAAAAAGTCATTAATGGTTGTTTTGTGGGTAACATTTTAACCACAGGATTATGCAAAGTTGGAGGGGTGGGGGCTGTTTCTGGGACGTCTTGGGTGGTAACAGGGGTGGGGGCCATTTCTAAGACATCTTGGGTGGGGGGTTGGCGGTGCCTGTAGACAGGTTTGAGTCTGGGTCTTCGTTGTTGTTGTCTGGTGGAGGTGGTGGGGGTTTGGCGGTGCCTGTAGACAGGTTTGAGTCTGGGTCTTTGTTGTTGTTGTCTGGTGGAGGTGGTGGAGGGGGTTGGCGGTGCCTGTACACAGGTTTGAGTCTGGGTCTTTGTTGTTGTTGTCTGGTGGAGGTGGTGGAGGGTTGGCGGTGCATAGACAGGTTTGAGTCTGGTTCTTTGTTGTTGTTGTCTGGTGGAGGGGGTGGAGGGTTGGTCGGTGCCTGTAGACAGGTTTGAGTCTGGTTCTTTGTTGTTGTTGTCTGGTGGAGGTGGTGGAGGGTTGGCGGTGCCTGTAGACAGGTTTTAGTCTGGGTCTTCGTTGTTGTTGTCTGGTGGAGGGGGTGGGGGGTTGGCGGTGCCTGTTGACAGGTTTGAGTCTGGTTCTTTGTTGTTGTTGTCTGATGGAGGGGGTGGTGGATTTGGGTTTATGGGGTTGGTGGCGTTGGCCCTAGTCCTGCCGACGAAGGAACTGGGGCAGGTCCTGAAGAAGTGGCACCCTTTCCCACACATATTGCAGGAGCATGTGGAGATACAGTCGGATGTGGGATGGTTGTCTTTACAGATCTTGCAGATAATAGCTGTGTAGGCTGCGGCCAGATGGCCGTTGGTTCTGGACAGTTTGGGCATTGCGTAGGAATGGACAGAGCCTCTGTTGTTTCCCAGAATGATGGTGCTGGGGTGGTGTTGGACTCCGCCCACTCCGATTGGGTCCAGTCTTAACATTACTTTTTCATTCTTTCATGCCCCAGTCCAGGACTCTCCTAGCCACAGACCTGCGTCACCAAACGTGTATGTCATAGTCCTGGATGCGTTTGTTGTGAAACTGCACTGTAACTACCTTGGATTCTGTGTCGGAAAAGGGATATTGTTTTATTTGTTTAACTAGGCAAGTCAGTTAAAAACAAATTCCTATTCACAATGACGGCCTACCCCAGCCAAACTGGGATGACGCTGGGCCAATTGTGCACCGCCTTATGGGAATCCCAATCACAGCTGTGATACAGCCTGGTTTCAAACAAGGGACACCTCTTGCACTGAGATGCAGTGCCTTAGACCACTGCGCCACTCGGGAGCCTCCATGCTTGGAGCTGAATCTTTGCACTTTCAGAATTTTAACCAGTAAC
This sequence comes from Oncorhynchus mykiss, assembly GCF_013265735.2. NCBI lineage: Eukaryota > Metazoa > Chordata > Actinopteri > Salmoniformes > Salmonidae > Oncorhynchus > Oncorhynchus mykiss. The sequence continues at coordinate 16,074,192 of NC_050570.1, forward strand.
TGGGGGGTCTTGGAACTGGCTTTGAATGATTTCTGTGGCCCTGGGGGTTTCACCAGGCAGTTTAGGTCAAATGGCACAAAGCCCATGCCTCTCTAGAGAACTGCCCTGCTGAATTCCAGGCGGGTCAATGTTTCTGGTCTGGCGGTTGTTGTTGCTGCTCCCCGGCGTTTGGCGGCTCTGTTCTCGACAGCCTCCTCGTTGGGGATTAGCGTCAGTCTCACTGCGTTGTATCACATCACTCATGGGTTCATCCCGGTCATCTTGTTTAGGTGGGTGGTTTTTTGCGGGGGTCTGCTCCGGTCCTGCAGGGGAAGGAAGGACGAACCTCAGAGCGGGCAGACACACCTGGAAGCCTGTGTCCCATAGGTCATTTGGGGCACTCGTCTACCATTGAAGCTGCTTCACTCAACTTTGCCTCACACCCCTCCACTACAGAGTTTAGTTATCTTCTTAACTAGCTGTAAAAAGTGTTATTAGCCTCAGCCTATTTAGCTAGCTCGAACTAGCTAATCTGCCACTTACATGATTGAGTTTGCCAAAGTACCCAAACAAAGCCAAAGCCAAAGGAGAAGGAGAGTGATGAGAAGCAGCAGCATAAAACCAGCAGTGCTGATGCTACTGAGCTCCAGCTAGCTCAGCTTCAGAGCTTACCTACCCTTCCACAAGCGCCACTAGGATAATGGTTCCACAGCTAGGGCTGTGGCAGTCATGAAATTTCATTGTCAAGCAACAGTGCTGTAAAAAGACTTGAAAGTACTACTTAAGTCATTTTTTTTGTGGTATCTGTACTTTACTTCACTATTTATATTTTTGACTACTTTTACTTTTACTCCACTACATTCCTAAAGAATTTCTTTAAGTTTTTACTCCAGACATTTTCCCTAACACCCAAAAGCTCTTGTTACATTATTATTTTTCCTTTATTTAACCAGGCAAGTCAGTTATGAACAAATTCTTATTTTCAATGACGGCCTAGGAACTGTGGGTTAACTGCCTTATTCAAGGGCATAACAACAGATTTTTACCTTGTCAGCTCAGGGATTTAATCTTGCAACCTTTCAGTTACTAGTCCAACACTCTAACGACTAGGTTACCTTCAATTCGATTTGATTTATCTTATTATTATAGAGTCTTATTGTTATAGAGTCTTATTATTATATTGTTACTTCATTTGCTCACACTGTATATAGATGTTTCTATTGTGTTATTGACTGTACGTTTGTTTATGTGTAACTCTGTGTTGTTTGTGTCGCACTGCTTTGCTTTATCTTGGCCAGGTAGCAGTTGTAAATGAGGACTTGTTCTCTACTGGCCTACCTGGTTAAATACAGGTGAAATAAAATCAAATAAATGTCATGCATCATCAGGATGCCCAGCCCACATTTTGAATGCTCAGGCAGGACAACTATTCCCCAGGTCGTAAATACACCAATCAATATATCGCGTTGTCATCCCTACTGCCTCTGATCTGGCAGACTCACTAAACACAAATACCGTGTTTGCAAATTGTGTCTGAGTGTTGGAGTGTGCCCCTGGCTTTCCATGATTAAAATAACAAGAACATCTTGCAATCTGGTTTGTTTAATATAAGGAATTTGATGTACTGTACAGCATTTACTTTAACTTTGTACTTTCACTCAAGTATGACAATTTAGTACTTTTTCCACAACTGTACTTAAGTACATTTAAAACCAGATACTTTTAGACTTATACTCAAGTAGTATTTTACTGGGTGACTTGAACATATTAGACTGAAAGATACAGCCTAAGGTCATTTTGTCAAGCTTGTGACGCTGTCCATCCTCATTAGATGCTCATTCAACATACAGTGAGGCCTGAAATTGACACCCTTGATAAAGATAAGCAGTAATAACTGTATAAAATGAATAATTCAAATACTGAACTTTATATGCTATTTTTCATTATTATATTATTTAATACTAATACCATTTCTCAGAGAAGTAATACAAATACATCTCAAAAAGGTAGCGGTCAAAATAATTGAAACACTTAAAGATCATTATAAAAACGTAGTCAAAAGTGTAGTATTTGGTCCTATATTCCTAGCACGCAATGACTACATCAAGCGTGTGACTGGTTGTATTTCAGATCATTTTGTGCCCAAAGAAATTCATGGTAAATACTCTATTTTGGTGTCATTTTTATGAGTAAGAATAGAATGTTTCTAAATATTTCTGTGGGTGACAATGGTATTATTTTGTGTGAAATTCGCAGGACAGTGTAGTTACAATACATGACGTGGTGTGCCCAGTGGGTTGTAGCCTACTCTGTAACTGTTTTTACTGTGTGCATTAGGGCCTAAGTGTCATTTTAGTTACACTGTGCAATAATTGCATTTTGTACACACATCCATATACTCATCTCATTTGTGTGGTGACTTTTTTAGGGATGTGACCGATTCTCTGAATATTTATTTGTATGGCTGTGGACAGGTCGGCTGTGGACAGGTTGAGGTTATCGGGACAGTAGCCTATTATGTCCAGTCTTAAATTATTGGACAACGAAAGTGGGCTGTAATGATGAGAGTATAAAACTATTGACTATAAAAGCGTGCAGTTTTCTGTCGATGTATACAGCTTGTGTCATAACGGGAGGTCCAAGGCAGGGTGGATTAATTTGCATACAGGGAGGGACCATGGAATTTGGACAAAAAAGACACAACTAATCTTGATCTCATAGTAATCCGATAATCTCGACAACCACATGTAAATGCAAGGTGTAACCACTGCTTTTGTTATGCAACGCAGTCAAATAAGAGATAATCTCGACAACCACATGTACTGTAAATGCAATGTGTAACCTCTGCTTTTGTTATGCAACGCAGTCAAATAAGAGATAATCTCGACAACCACATGTAAATGCAAGGTGTAACCACTGCTTTTGTTATGCAACGCAGTCAAATGAGAGCACTTCAAATCAAATCAAATTTGATTTGTCACATGCGCTGAACACAAAAAGTGCTTACTTACAAGCCCTGAACCAACAATGCAGTTTTAAGAAAATACCCCAAAAAACCCATGCCAAATGGGGGGGAGGGGGAATAGGTTTTGTCGTGCCCGCTTCACGACTGTCTTGGTGTGCTTGGACCATGTTAGTTTGTTGGTGATGTCGATGCCAATGAACTTGAAGCTCTTAACCTGCTCCACTACAGCCTCGTCGATAACAATGGGGCATGCTCTGTCCTCCTTTTCTTGTAGTCCACAATCATATCCTCTGTCTTGATCACGTTGAGGGAGAGGTTGTTGTTCTTGCACCACATGGTCAGGTCTGACCTCCTCCCTATAGGTTGTCTCATCGTTGTTGGTGATCACACACATCCATATCATATCTGTTGTGTCATCAGCAAACAAAATTATGGCGTTGGAGTCGTGCCTGGCCTTGCAGTCATGAGTGAACAGGTAGTACAGGAGGGGACTGAGCACACACCCCACACATTCCGCAATGCCATCGGAAGAATCCAGGAACATTTTCCAGTCTGTGCTAGCAAAACAGTCCTGTAGTTTAGCATCTGCTTAATCTGACCACTTTTTTATAGACTGAGTCACTGGTGCTTCCTGATTTCATTTTTATTTGTAAGCAGGAATCAGGAGGATAGAATTATGGTCAGATTTGCCAAATGGAGGGTGAGGGAGAGCTTTGTACACGTCTCTGTGTGTGGAGTGAAGGTGGTCTAGAATTTATTTCCTTCTGGTTGTACATTTAACCTGCTGATAGAAATTAGGTAAATCTGATTTAAGGTTCCCTGCATTAAAGTCACCAGCCACTAGGAGCGCCGCCTCTGGATGAGTATTTTCCTGTTTGCTTATGGTGGTATACAACATTGAGTGTGGTTTAAGTGCCAGCATCGGTCTGTGGTGGTATGTAGACAGCTATGAAAAATACAAATGAAAACTCTCTAGGTAGATAGTGTGGTCTACAGCTTATCATGAGATACTGTACCTCAGGCGAGCAAAACCTTGAGACTTCCTTAGATATCGTGCACCAGCTGTTGTTTACATAAATGCATAGGCCCCCGCCCCATGTCTTACCAGAGGCTGTTGTTCTGTCCTGCCGATAAAGTGTATAACACACCAGATGTATGTTCTTAATGTCGTCGTTCAGCCACGACTCGGTGAAACATAAGATATTACAGAGTAGCTCACACTGTGGGAGAGGTCTGGACCGGGGAGTACACCTTGGAATATCATAGTGTATCATCATTACAGGTTCAGGCAGTACAGCTCGGTACAGGTAACTGCCAAAATAAAGGAAACACCAAAATGCCTTAATAGACACTTTGAGCCATCACAAGCCAGAACAGCTTCAATGCACCTTGGCATAGATTCTACAAGTGTCTGAAACTCTATTGGAGGGATGCGACACCCTTCTTCCAAAATAAATTCCAGAATTTGGTGTTTTTTCTGTTGATGTTGGAAAATGCTGTCTCATGTGCCACTCCAGAATCTCCTAGAAGTGTTCAATTGGGTTGAGACCTGGTGACTGAGACAGCCATGGCATATGGTTTACATTGTTTTCATGCTCATCAAACCATTCAGTGACCACTCGGGGCCTGTGGACATGGGCACTTTCCTCCTATGGGGGCATTGCCATGGTAGCCAAAATAATGGCAAAAAGAATGGCCTGCCCAGCATTTTCATACATGACCCTAAGCATGATGGGATGTTAATTGCTTAATTAACTCAGGAACCACAACTGTGTGGAAGCACCTGCTTTCACTATACTTTGTATCCGTCATTTGCTCATGTGTTTCCATTATTTTTGCAGTAACCTGTATATCGTATCCTCATTACAGGGTTATGGAGTACAGCTAGGCATATTGTACACTCAAGTACAGAGTTAGCTCCAAGGTCAGGCATCACCCAGTCAACACCATCTCTATTGTCAAGTGTGAGGTGGCTGAGAAAGCCGTATCGTGTCATAGGGATGCTTATGGTCGGCAGGGACTAGAGAGTGTGTCTGGGATCAAGCGGGAAACTGTGTGTGTGGGAGAGGTCTGGGGCTCTGGGGGTCTCCCACCTACAGGGTTTCCCCAGAATCAAGTCCGCGGGACAGGGTCAGAGATTAGGGGTCAGGTTGGCTTAGGGCCCAGCATCCACCCCAGTGTCTGTGCTCTGCTCTGGGGTGGGCTTCGCTCGTTCTCACTGGGCCTCTAGAAATGGCAGAAGAGGGAGTTGTGTTCTCAGTCTGAAATGAGCTCTTCCTGAGTGGCAGTGGGTTTATTATTGTATGGAAAGAGGAGAGGGTTGATGCCTATAGGTAGCCAGGGAGGGCGGTATGCGGCTGAGAGGCCTGGAATGCATTACATGTACGTTTTCCAGTCAAAAATACGTTACAAAAATACATCACCTCATATTTGACACCACACTCCACAAAGAAAGTCCTGCAGGCTCTAGTTTTATCTTATCCTGATTAGTGTCCACTCATATGGTTAAGTGCTGCGAAGAAGCACCTAGTAAATCTGTAGCTGGCCCAGAACAGAGCAGCATGTTTTGCTCTTCATTGTAATCAGAGGGCTAATATCAATACTATGCATGCCAGTCTCTCTTGGCTAAGAGTTGAGGAAAGACTGACAGCATCACTTCTTGTTCGTATAAGAAATATTAATTCCAAATTGTTTGTATAGTCAACTTACATCCACTGAGTATACAAAACATAAAAAACACCTGGTCTTTCCATGACATAGACTGACCAGGTGAATCCAGGTGAAAGCTACTGTATGATCCTTTATTGATGTCACTTGTTACATCCACTTCAATCAGTGTAGATGAAGGGGAGGAGACAGGTTAAAGAAGGATGTTTAAGCCCTGAGACAAATGAGACATGGATTGTGTATGTGTGCCATTCAGATGGTGAATGGGCAATACAAAATATTTAAATACCTTTGAATGGGGTATAGTAGTAGGTGCCAGGCACACCGGTTTGTGTCAAGAAACGGAACGCTGCTGGATTTATCAAGAATTGTCCACCACCCAAAGGACATCCAGCCAACTTGGAGTCAACATGGGCCAACATCCTTGTAAAACACCATCGACACCTTGTATAGTCCATGCCCAACGAATTTAGGCTGTTCTCAGGGCAAAGGGGGAGGGGTACAACTCAATATTAGGAAGTTGTTCTCAATGTTTGGTATACTCAGTGTACAGCACTGATACACACACTTACCCCACCAGAAATGCCACCAGGGGTCTTTTCACAGTCCCCAGATCCAGAACAAATTCAAAGAAATATACAGTATTATACAGAGCCAAGATTGCATGGAACTCCCTTCCATCTCATTTAGCGCAAGTGAACAGCAAACCTGGTTTCAAAAAACAAATAAAGCAACACCTCTCCCCCATGTGACCTACTTTTTGTGTGTATGTACTGACATGTACAGTTGACGTCGGAGGTTTACATACACTTAGGTTGGAGTCATTAAAACTAATTTTTCAACCACTACACACAATTCTTGTTAACAAAGTATAGGTTTGGCCAGTCGGTTAGGACATCTACTTTGTGCATGACACAAGTAATTTTTTCAACAATTGTTTACAGACAGATTATTTCACTTATAATTCACTGTATCACAATTCCAGTGGGTCAGAAGATTATATACACTAAATTGAATTTAAACAGCTTGGAAAATTCCCGAAAATTATGTCATGGCTTTAGAAGTGTCTAATAGGCAGGATGTATTTCAAGTCATACCTTCAAATTCAGTGCCTCTTTGCTTGACATCATGGGAAAAGCAACAGAAATCAGCCAAGACCTCAGAAAAATAATTGTAGACCTCCACAAGTCTGGTTCATCCTTGGGAGCAATTTCCAAATGCCTGAAGGTACGACGTTCATCTGTATAAGCAATAGTACGCAAGTATAAACACCTTGGGACCATGCAGCCGTCATACCGCTCAGGAAGGAGAAGCGTTCTGTCTCCAAGAGATGAACGTACTTTGATGTTAAAAGTGCAAATCAATCCCAGAACAACAGTAAAGGACCTTGTGAAGATGCTGGAGGAAACAGGTAAAAAAGTATCTATAACCACAGTAAAACGAGTCTGATATTGACAAAGCCTGAAAGGCCGCTCAGCATGGAAGAAACCACTGCACCAAAACCGACATAAAAAAGCCAGAATATGGTTTGCAACTGCACATGAGGACAAAGATCGTACTTTTCGGAGAAATGTCCTCTGGTCTGATGAATCAAAAATAGAACTGTTTGGCCATAATGACCATCATTATGTTTGGAGGAAAAAGGGGGAGGCTTGCAAGCCGAAGAACACCATCTCAACCGTGAAGCTGGGGGGGTGGCTGCATCATGTTGTGGGGGTGCCTTGCTGCAGGAGGGACTGGTGCACTTCACAAAATAGATGCCATCATGAGGGAGGAAAATGATGTGGATATATTGAAGCAACATCTCAAGACATCAGTCAGGAAGTTAAAGCTTGGTCGCAAATGCATCTTTCAAATGGATAATGACCCCAAGCATACTTCCAAAGTTGTGGCAAAATGGCTTAAGGACAACAAAGTCAAGGTATTGGAGTGGCCATCACAAAGCCCTGACCTCAATCCTATTGAACATTTGTGGGCAGGACTGAAAAGGCATGTGCGAGAAAGGAGGCCTACAAACCTCATTCAGTTACACCATCTCTGTCAGGAGGAATGGGCCAAAATTCACCCAACTTATTGTGGGAAGTTTGTGGAAGGCCACCTGAAACGTTTGACCCAAGTTAAACAATTTAAAGGCAATGCCACAAAATACTAATTTGAGTGTATCTTCTGTGTAATCTTCTGACCCACTGGGAATGTTATGAAATAAATAAAAGCTAAATAAATCATTCTCTCTTCTATTATTCTGACATTTCACATTCTTAAAATGAAGTGGTGATCCTAACTGACCTAAAACAGAGGATTTTTACTTGGATTAAATGTTTGGAATTGTGAAAAACTGAGTTTAAATGTATTTGGCTAAGGTGTATGTAAACTTCCGACTTCAACCGTACAGTATGTGTAACTGATGCACACATGCACATGCATATGCACACACACACACACACACACACACACACACACACACACACACACACACACACACACACACACACACCACATGTTAATGTATGTAAATTGTAGTCCTTTGTTTGTAATGTATTTTTGGTTATGTTTCAGACCCCAGTAAGACTAGCTGTCACCATTGGTGTTGGTTAATGAGGATCCTAATCAAATCTGAATCAAAATTGGACTCCCCATATGGTCCGGCAGCTACACCAGTCTCATGGATCACACGTGATCCACAGTGACTCTCAATGCACAATTTGGCTCTGCTCTACTCTGTGGTGGTGTTTATAGTGTACACTTCTGTTGCTTCAATGGTTACAGGGATGGGGAGCCAAGCTAAATCTATTTCAGTCCTCGCTGCTTCACAACTTCTCCTGCTGAAATATGGAGGGAGCTACAACTGAGTGATGTTTTATATCAACACTTAACTATTGATGTAAAATAAATGAAAATAAAACAATGAAGAAGTATGCAGACCAGAGTGCATTCAAACGGTAACTAGACTGGCATCAGAAATGGCATCAGAGCTTTTTCAAACCATGTATCATACTCTTCATCACATTTTGTAACTTAAAGTCATGTTGAGTTGGGATAGTATAACTTTCCTGTCTCCCTTTATTTATACTGAACAAAAATATAAATGCAACATGCAACAATTTTACTGAGTTACAGTTCATTTAAGGAAATCTGTAATTTGAAATAAATTCATTTTTTTAACCTTTATTTACCTAGGCAAGTCAGTTAAGAACAAATTCTTATTTTCAATGACAGCCTAGGAACAGTGGGTTAACTGCCTGTTCAGGGGCAGAACAACAGATTTGTACCTTATCAGCTCGGTTACTAGTCCAATGCTCTAACCACTAGGCTACCCGGCCGCCCCCATTAGGGCCTAATCTTTGGATTTCACATAACTGGGCATGGGATCAGCCATGGGTGGGCCTGGGAGGGCATAGGCTGACCCACTTGGTAGCCAGGATAAACCAATCAGAATTCATTTTTCCGCACAAAAGGATTTTATTACAGACCAAAATACTCTTCAGTTTCCTCAGCTGTCCGGGTGGTTGGTCTCAGACCATCCCGCGGGTGAAAAATCTGGATGTGGAGGTCCTGGTTACACGGGGTCTGGGCTGTGAGGCCAGTTGGACGTACTGCCAAATTCTCTAAAACGACATTGGAGGCGGCTTATGGTAGAGAAATTAACATTCAATTTTCTGGCAACAGCTCTAGTGGACATTCCTGCAGTCAGCATGCTAATTGCACGCTCGCTCAAACTTGGCATTGTGTTGTGTAACAAATCTGCACATTTTAGAGTCACCTTCTATTGTCCCCAGCACAAGGTGCACCTCTGTAATGATCGTACTGTTTAATTAGCTTCTTGATATGCCACACTTGTCAGATGTATGGATTATCTTTGCAAAGGAGAAATGTTCACTATCAGGGATGTAAACAAATTTGTGCACAAAATTGAAGAGAAATAAGCTTTTTGTGCATATGGAAAATGTCTGGGATCTTTTATTTTAGCTGATGAAACATGAGACCAACACTTTACATGTCCGTTTATATTTTTGTTTAGTGTAATTAGAATGACAGTAATGGGTCTAAAATCTCTCTGCGACTGGGCCTGTGGTGGATATCAGACCTGGGTTCAAAATATATTTAATATATTTGAAATAGTTTTAGTGTTTAATTGAGGCTGTTTGGAGTGTCAAGACGGCAGGGTTTGCATTATTTGGGCCTATTCCATTGGTTCCATTGAGCCAGGCTAGCTCAATCAAGCACAGCTACATATTTGTATTTATATTTATATATTACAGCTATATTTGAAAGTGAACCAATCCTATTTGAACCCAGGTCTGTGAGTCAGCATAGTCTGCAGTAATGCTGATGCTCCCCAGGCCAGGCTGTGTGTTTCAGTGATCCAGAGAGGAAGGCTGAAGGAGATGTTTCACTGTCAGATATATACAGCCACATAGGAAGATGAAAGATGAGGAGGAGGAGGAGGAAGTGGAGGAAGAGGAGGAAAAAGGAGGGAAAAGGAGGAAGAGGGAGGGAGGGAGGGAGGGAGGGAGGGAGGGAGGGAGGGAGGGAGGGAGAAGGAGAAGGGAGTATGAGGCAGGGAGAAGGAGGACAATAATGACTAGGAGGAGGAGGGCCTTTATAAATCAGATGCATCTTCAATTTTGGGGTCAAGCACCTTCTGACTGCAAACCTTACCAGACCCCCATTTCCTCCACCAGCCATTCAGCACTTTTTCCACATGCAGCCCCCCTCTTTTTGCCCTTGATGCCCTGGACCTGGCCTGCTGTAGCCTCTGATCTGGTGTGGCTTGTGCCCATTTGAGCTGGAGTCTTTAATGTGGGCCCTTGGCTTGCGTGAGTCATAGCCGCCTGCTGTCTTTGATCACTGGCTTCCTTGACTTTCTTAACGTAATTGATAGAGGGAAGGTTCCTGTGGTAGCTTAGCACAACACCCTCCACCCCCTCTCACTTACACACAGCCAGCCCCCCAGCCATCCTCCCAGCCCTACAGCCAGCCTCCCAGCCCCACAGGCCCCCAACCATCCAGCCCCCCCATAGTTCCCTCTTTAACTCTCACACTTGAGTACTAGGCAACTCTGTCCCCTGACAGGTAAATCAGTGCTATCAACCCTCCTTATGGACAGCTAGCACTACACTCCCTTCGCCTGTATGATGTTCAGTTCAGTCTACTGTACTGTAGCCCACATACCCTCCATGTCTGCCTTTCGCCACCAGCCCTAGCTGCCTGGACAGACCCAACAATGTTGCTGGCGATGAAATGGACCGCTCCACTATCATACAGGCAGCTTGACTGGGGAAATTAATTAGAACTCAGGGGAATGGATGTGTGTGTGTGTGTGTGTGTGCACGTGCATATGTACAGTGCCTTGCGAAAGTATTCGGCCCCCTTGAACTTTTGCCACATTTCAGGCTACAAACATAAAGATATAAAACTGTATTTTTTTGTGAAGAATCAACAACAAGTGGGACACAATCATGAAGTGGAACAACATTTATTGGATATTTCAAACTTTTTTAACAAATCAAAAACTGAAAAATTGGGCGTGCAAAATTATTCAGCCCCTTTACTTTCAGTGCAGCAAACTCTCTCCAGAAGTTCAGTGAGGATCTCTGAATGATCCAATGTTGACCTAAATGACTAATGATGATAAATACAATCCACCTGTGTGTAATCAAGTCTCTGTATAAATGCACCTGCACTGTGATAGTCTCAGAGGTCCGTTAAAAGCGCAGAGAGCATCATGAAGAACAAGGAACACACCAGGCAGGTCCGAGATACTGTTGTGAAGAAGTTTAAAGCCGGATTTAGATACAAAAAGATTTCCCAAGCTTTAAACATCCCAAGGAGCACTGTGCAAGCGATAATATTGAAATGGAAGGAGTATCAGACCACTGCAAATCTACCAAGACCTGGCCGTCCCTCTAAACTTTCAGCTCATACAAGGAGAAGACTGATCAGAGATGCAGCCAAGAGGCCCATGATCACTCTGGATGAACTGCAGAGATCTACAGCTGAGGTGGGAGACTCTGTCCATAGGACAACAATCAGTCGTATATTGCACAAATCTGGCCTTTATGGAAGAGTGGCAAGAAGAAAGCCATTTCTTAAAGATATCCATAAAAAGTTTGCCACAAGCCACCTGGGAGACACACCAAACATGTGGAAGAAGGTGCTCTGGTCAGATTAAACCAAAATTGAACTTTTTGGCAACAATGCAAAACGTTATGTTTGGCGTAAAAGCAACACAGCTGAACACACCATCCCCACTGTCAAACATGGTGGTGGCAGCATCATGGTTTGGGCCTGATTTTCTTCAGCAGGGACAGGGAAGATGGTTAAAGTTGATGGGAAGATAGATGGAGCCAAATACAGGACCATTCTGGAAGAAAACCTGATGGAGTCTGCAAAAGACCTGAGACTGGGATGGAGATTTGTCTTCCAACAAGACAATGATCCAAAACATAAAGCAAAATCTACAATGGAATGGTTCAAAAATAAACATATCCAGGTGTTAGAATGGCCAAGTCAAAGTCCAGACCTGAATCCAATCGAGAATCTGTGGAAAGAACTGAAAACTGCTGTTCACAAATGCTCTCCATCCAACCTCACTGAGCTCGAGCTGTTTTGCAAGGAGGAATGGGAAAAAATGTCAGTCTCTCGATGTGCAAAACTGATAGAGACATACCCCAAGCGACTTACAGCTGTAATCGCAGCAAAAGGTGGCGCTACAAAGTATTAACTTAAGGGGGCTGAATAATTTTGCACGCCCAATTTTTCAGTTTTTGATTTGTTAAAAAAGTTTGAAATATCCAATAAATTTCGTTCCACTTCATGATTGTGTCCCACTTGTTGTTGATTCTTCACAAAAAAATACAGTTTTATATCTTTATGTTTGAAGCTTGAAATGTGGCAAAAGGTCGCAAAGTTCAAGGGGGCCGAATACTTTCGCAAGGCACTGTATCTGCTTTTGTGCGTGTGTGTATGTGTCAGCATGCCTGTGTTTCCACCCTCTATTATTTTTCCCACTGCCTACCAGACAAGCTGTGTTTATATGTGGGGGACATTAAAACATACATGTGCATTGACAAGTGAGACTTTCATGTGCTGTGATGTTGTCTTAACGACTTAAACAAGCCAGTTGAGTTATGCAGTGAGGGGACACATGTAGGGCTTACTAAGCTGGGTACCCGCCTGTCCGCCTGACTGCCTGCCTGACAACTACCAGCTGCCAATCGACAGGGGAAAACACACAGGAGCCTATAGAAATAGGACACACACATATGCACACACATGCACACACTGAGAGTGCAAATCTGCATTATGACCTGCTAGACTTTCTAGTTACCATCCCTGTTGGTCACCCCTACCAATAGCTCTGTTGAATGGCTGTGAGACACAGGGCTGGGGTCAATTCGAATTGAAAAACAAATAACTCAGGAAGTAAACTTAATGAACATTTCAACACTTGAAAAAACTGCAACTATTTTCAATTACTTGTCAAAAAACTAAGGTGAAGAAGCTATTTATTTCCAACATTTCTAAATGCTTAATTAGAAGTACTTCCTGAATTAACTATCTTCAATTTTGAATTGACCCCAGCCCTGGTGAGACAACATAGGAGATAGCTATCTATGCAGAGGTATATAGACAATGAGGAAGTACATATAGGGCTTGTAGGCTATACTCAGTAGGTGGGAGGAGAGAGGCTTCGCGTGCAAAGCTTCCATTCATCTCTGTCAATAGCCTTGGGTTTTCTGGCCATAGAAGACTGCTTTAGTTCTTCCTGTGAAAATGCTTTTAGGATGAACTGCTGGCTGGCTCCTGTAAAAGGGATCTATCCACTCTGCCACTTAGCCAAAGCATTATAAAGTGGGCCAGTGCATGTCAGAGTACCGTTAATTACAGCAGTGCAACTGGACTGTGACCTGTGTTAGTGTTAACCCAGGTCTAATGGAGTCTGTCACCACCTCCTGAGATTATCTCAGTTGATTTACTTATGATTGATAATAATGACAACAAAACCACACTCTTGGATGGGTACTGTAATTACCAAACAGTCACTTCTCCTTAAAAACCCCTCGCTGAATCTCTCTAGTAACGAGGACTTGATGTGGTAACGAGCCTTCAAACAAACAAAGAGTTTGTGAGTGTTTGAGAGAGAGTGTTTTGTGTTTTGGTGTGCAGCTGCAATAGCACGCAGCACTCGTCCAATGCTCTCTCAGGTCATATAAACACATAAACATGGTCTACGGGCCAAACAGGGAGGGGGTCAGGCTCTGGAACTCTGGCCTACTTCTGAACCAGGCTTTGCCATTTGTCCTTACCTCTATCAAGGGCATCGGTCCACCAAGTTTATAGGTTCCCTAGATCTGGCCTGATAATGGTGTGTGTGTGTGTTTGTGTGTATGTGTGTGATTGCTTGTGTGCATGTGTGTTTTAGAGATTTTTTATTGGCCAACTGAGAAAACAGTCAGTTGACGTACCTTATTTTCTACTCAGGTGGAATGTGTCTGGCCAGAGAATGGTTTAGTGGCTGGAGAGAACTAATGCAGGAGAAAAATGCTGGAGTCAAATTCAATTACCTTAAGTGGACCAGACTGAAAATGAGGGGGTCTGTTTCAAATTGGGCCCATTTTCGGTTCACAAAACACCCATTTAACTGAACTATATGTAATATGAGTCAAATCTAAGTGCCACAAGGATTAAGAAGTTTACAGACAAAGGGGCTATCAACAGCTAATGTCTATAAATCAACACAGTGTTGGAAGGAGGTTACAGTATATGGCAAATTGTCACCAACTGTCAATGCCCCAGGTTTTTGAGGGTCGACAGTTCTTATCAGCTGATATCAGCTGATGTAAGAAGGGATATATAAATACATTTGATTTGATTTCTTACGATAGCTTGGATATATTGCTATATAAGATCTCCTTTCAACTCTACTGGACCAAGTCTGCAGTATCCCTTCTGAAGTCCTCAGTACTGTATTTGTCCTTGTTCCTGAACATTCAGAAACTTCTGAACTTCCTTTGTTCTGTCCCCGACCAATAGCCATCGATCTGCATCACGTTGGCCAATGAAATCCATGGGAAGTAGAGTACTAAGCACCAGTCCATTGTAATGTCCTATCTATTAGTATAATGATTCACTTCACAACAGCTCTCTGTCCACCAGCTAAAAAAGTCCCATATGAATAACACTGTCTGTCTCTGTCATGTTGTCTTGTCTCTGTCCTTTCCCTTCACCCTGTCTCCCTCTGCTGGTCGTTGTTATGTTACCTTTTCTCCCCCTCTTTTCCCCAGCTGTGCCTTGTCTCCTCCTAATTACCCATTCACCCCGTTCCCCACCTGTTCCCTTTTTCCCTCTGATTAGGTCCCTATATCTGTCTCTGTTTCTGCTCCTGTCCTTGTCGGATTCTTGTTTGTTTGTTTATGTGTCTCATGCCTGAACCAGACTATCATCGTGTGTGCTGCAACCTTGTCCTGTCCTGTCGGAATCTACCTGTCCATCTGAGCCCACGTATGTTCGTCATTAAAGTACTCTGTTTGTTAATTCGCTTTTGGGTCCTCATTCACGCCCCATAACAGAAGAATCCGACCAAGAATGGACCCAGCGACTTCGGATCCTCTCCACTCAGCCGTCGAGATCCAGGGAGCGATGCTAGGCAGACACAAGCAGGAATTGTCTGCTGCTCGACATGCCGTTGAGACCCTGGCCACCCAAGTCTCCAACCTCACAGAACAGGTTCACCATCTCCGCCTCGATCCACCGGCCACTTCCAGGGCTTTCGAATCTCCGGAGCCCAGAATCAATAACCCGCCGTGTTACTCTGGGGAGCCCACTGAATGCCGCTCGTTCCTCACCCAGTGTGATATTGTGTTTTCTCTCCAGCCCAACACTTACTCCAGGAGCACTGCTCGTGTCGCCTACGTCATATCTCTCCTTATTGGACGGGCTCGTGAGTGGGGCACGGCAATCTGGGAGGCAAGGGCTGAGTGTATTAACCAGTATCAAGACTTTAAGGAGGAGATGATACGGGTTTTTGATCGATCTGTTTTTGGGGAGGAGGCTTCCAGGGCCCTGTCTTCCCTATGTCAAGGCAATCGATCCATAACAGACTACTCTATTGAGTTTCGCACTCTTGCTGTCTCCAGTGGCTGGAACGAGCCGGCCTTGCTCGCTCGTCTTCTGGAGGGTTTCCGCGCAGAGGTAAAGGATGAGATTCTCTCCCGGGAGGTTCCTTCCAGCGTGGATTCCTTGATTGAACTCGCTATTCGCATTGAGCGACGGGTTGATCTTCGTCACCGAGCTCGTGGAAAGGAGCTCGCGCTCTCCGTCGCCTCCCTCTCCGCATCACTACCATCTTCCTCTGCCGGCTCGGGTGCTGAGCCCATGCAGCTGGGAGGTATCCGCATCTCGACTAAGGAGAGGGAACGGAGAATCACCAACCGCCTCTGTCTCTATTGCGGTTCCGCTGGTCATTTTGCCACTTCATGTCCAGTAAAAGGCCAGAGCTCGTCAGTAAGCGGAGGGCTACTGGTGAGCGCTACTACTCCTGTCTCTCCTTCAAGATCCTGCACTACCTTGTCGGTCCATCTACGCTGGACCGGTTCGTCAGCTTCCTGCAGTGCCTTAATAGACTCTGGGGCGGAGGGCTGTTTTATGGACGAGACCTGGGCTCGGGAACATGACATTCCTCTCAGACAGTTAAAGGAGCCCACGGCCTTGTTCGCCCTGGATGGTAGTCCTCTCCCCAGGATTCAGCGTGAGACGCTACCTTTAACCCTCACTGTTTCTGGTAATCATAGTGAAACCATTTCTTTTTTAATTTTTCGTTCACCTTTTACACCTGTTGTTTTGGGCCATCCCTGGCTAGTTTGTCATAATCCTTCCATTAATTGGTCTAGTAATTCTATCCTCTCCTGGAACGTCTCTTGTCATGTGAAATGTTTAATGTCTGCTATCCCTCCTGTTTCCTCTGTCTCTTCTTCACAGGAGGAGCCTGGTGATTTGACAGGGGTGCCGGAGGAATATCACGATCTGCGCACGGTGTTCAGTCGGTCCAGGGCCACCTCTCTTCCTCCACACCGGTCGTATGATTGTAGTATTGATCTCCTTCCGGGAACCACCCCCCCCCGGGGTAGACTATACTCTCTGTCGGCTCCCGAACGTAAGGCTCTCGAAGATTATTTGTCTGTAGCTCTTGACGCCGGTACCATAGTCCCCTCCTCCTCTCCCGCCGGAGCGGGGTTTTTTTTTGTCAAGAAGAAGGACGGGTCTCTGCGCCCCTGCATAGATTATCGAGGGCTGAATGACATAACAGTGAAGAATCGTTATCCGCTTCCTCTTATGTCTTCAGCCTTCGAGATCCTGCAGGGAGCCAGGTTTTTCACTAAGTTGGACCTTCGTAACGCTTACCATCTCGTGCGCATCAGGGAGGGGGACGAGTGGAAGACGGCGTTTAACACTCCGTTAGGGCACTTTGAATACCGGGTTCTTCCTTTCGGCCTCGCTAACGCTCCAGCTGTCTTTCAGGCATTAGTCAATGATGTCCTGAGAGACATGCTGAACATCTTTGTTTTCGTTTACCTTGACGATATCCTGATTTTTTCACCGTCACTCCAGATTCATGTTCAGCACGTTCGACGTGTCCTCCAGCGCCTTTTAGAGAATTGTCTTTTCGTGAAGGCTGAGAAGTGCACTTTTCATGCCTCCTCCGTCACATTTCTCGGTTCTGTTATTTCCGCTGAAGGCATTAAGATGGATCCCGCTAAGGTCCAAGCTGTCATTGATTGGCCCGTCCCTAAGTCACGTGTCGAGCTGCAGCGCTTTCTCGGCTTCGCGAACTTCTATCGTCGTTTCATCCGTAATTTCGGTCAGGTGGCAGCTCCTCTCACAGCCCTTACTTCTGTCAAGACGTGCTTTAAGTGGTCCGTTTCCGCCCAGGGAGCTTTTGATCTCCTCAAGAATCGTTTTACATCCGCTCCTATCCTTGTTACACCTGACGTCTCTAGACAGTTCGTTGTCGAGGTTGACGCGTCAGAGGTGGGAGTGGGAGCCATCCTTTCTCAGCGCTCCCTCTCTGACGACAAGGTCCACCCATGCGCGTATTTTTCTCATCGCCTGTCGCCGTCGGAACGTAACTATGATGTGGGTAACCGCGAACTGCTCGCCATCCGGTTAGCCCTAGGCGAATGGCGACAGTGGTTGGAGGGGGCGACCGTTCCTTTTGTCGTTTGGACTGACCATAGGAACCTTGAGTACATCCGTTCTGCCAAACGACTTAATGCGCGTCAGGCGCGTTGGGCGCTGTTTTTCGCTCGTTTCGAGTTCGTGATTTCTTATCGTCCGGGCTCTAAGAACACCAAGCCTGATGCTTTGTCTCGTCTCTTCAGTTCTTCAGTAGCCTCCACTGACCCCGAGGGGATTCTCCCTGAGGGGCGTGTTGTCGGGTTGACTGTCTGGGGAATTGAGAGGCAGGTAAAGCAAGCACTCACTCAAACTCCGTCGCCGCGCGCTTGTCCTAGGAACCTTCTTTTCGTTCCCGTTCCTACTCGTCTGGCCGTTCTTCAGTGGGCTCACTCTGCCAAGTTAGCCGGTCACCCTGGCGTTCGGGGTACGCTTGCTTCCATTCGCCAGCGTTTCTGGTGGCCCACCCGGGAGCATGACACGCGTCGTTTCGTGGCTGCTTGTTCGGTCTGCGCGCAGACTAAGTCCGGTAACTCTCCTCCTGCCGGCCGTCTCAGGCCGCTTCCTATTCCCTCTCGACCGTGGTCTCACATCGCCTTAGATTTTGTCACCGGACTGCCTTCGTCAGCGGGGAAGACTGTTATTCTTACGGTTGTCGATAGGTTCTCTAAGGCGGCTCATTTCATTCCCCTTGCTAAGCTTCCTTCTGCTAAAGAGACGGCACAAATCATCATCGAGAATGTTTTCAGAATTCATGGCCTTCCGTCAGACGTCGTTTCGGACAGAGGTCCGCAATTCACGTCTCAATTTTGGAGGGAGTTTTGCCGTTTGATTGGGGCTTCCGTCAGTCTCTCTTCCGGCTTTCACCCCCAGTCTAACGGTCAAGCAGAACGGGCCAATCAGACTATTGGTCGCATCTTACGCAGTCTTTCTTTTCGCAACCCTGCGTCTTGGTCAGAACAGCTCCCCTGGGCAGAATACGCCCACAACTCGCTTCCTTCGTCTGCGACCGGGCTATCTCCTTTTCAGAGTAGCCTCGGGTACCAGCCTCCGTTGTTCTCATCTCAGTTCGCCGAGTCCAGCGTCCCCTCCGCTCAGGCTTTTGTCCAACGTTGCGAGCGCACCTGGAAGAGGGTCAGGTCTGCACTTTGCCGTTATAGGGCGCAGACTGTGAGAGCTGCTAATAAGCGTAGAACGAAGAGCCCTAGATATTGTCGCGGTCAGAGAGTTTGGCTCTCCACTCAGAACCTTCCCCTTAAGACGGCTTCTCGCAAGTTGACCCCGCGGTTCATTGGTCCATTCCGTATCTCTCAAATCATTAACCCTGTCGCAGTGCGCCTTCTTCTGCCGCGATATCTTCGTCGCGTCCACCCGGTCTTCCATGTCTCCTGTGTCAAGCCCGTTCTTCGCGCCCCCGCTCGTCTTCCCCCCCCCCCCCCCCCATCCTTGTCGAGGGCGCACCCATCTACAGGGTCCGTAGGATTTTGGACATGCGTCCTCGGGGCCGTGGTCATCAGTACCTAGTAGATTGGGAGGGGTACGGTCCTGAGGAGAGGAGTTGGGTTCCCTCTCGGGACGTGCTGGACCGTGCGCTGATCGATGATTTCCTCCGTTGCCGCCAGGCTTCCTCCTCGAGTGCGCCAGGAGGCGCTCGGTGAGTGGGGGGGTACTGTCATGTTGTCTTGTCTCTGTCCTTTCCCTTCACCCTGTCTCCCTCTGCTGGTCGTTGTTATGTTACCTTTTCTCCCCCTCTTTTCCCCAGCTGTGCCTTGTCTCCTCCTAATTACCCATTCACCCCGTTCCCCACCTGTTCCCTTTTTCCCTCTGATTAGGTCCCTATATCTGTCTCTGTTTCTGCTCCTGTCCTTGTCGGATTCTTGTTTGTTTGTTTATGTGTCTCATGCCTGAACCAGACTATCATCGTGTGTGCTGCAACCTTGTCCTGTCCTGTCGGAATCTACCTGTCCATCTGAGCCCACGTATGTTCGTCATTAAAGTACTCTGTTTGTTAATTCGCTTTTGGGTCCTCATTCACGCCCCATAACAGTCTCTCATGTGTTTTCTAATTCCCACATCTGCAAACAGGCTTCTTCAGGGAAAGAGAGACTGTCACAGTCCAGCTTTGTCTGATCAGATGCTGGTAAAGATCTACCTTTGTGGACCCCAGAGCGAGAGAGAGAATGTCTAAATGACATAATGAGATCAAGGGTTGGGTGTGTTTGGATGATGACCTAGTTTGAGAGGGAGAGAGTAGTAAGCAGAGCCGGCCTGAGACTCATTATACACTCTGACAGGTCCAAATGAATGGGCCATTTCTCTAATATGGAACAGAGATGGGGGCCTAGGATACTTCAAATGTTTCAAATTCAGCAAAACAGTGACCTCCCTTTGGAGGTTTTCAAAACTAAATCCCCAGTCACACAGTCAAACCACAGGAAGAGGACAAATGGATCCTGCACCAACGCTTTAGACAAAGTGAAAAAGTATGTACACGGATCTGTACTGGGATTATGTTGAATGTTTTATGTGTGTGTTGGCTCCACTGTGCGTGTGTGCGTGTGCGTGTGCGTGTGCATGTGCGTGTGTGTGTGTGTGTGTGTGTGTGTGTGTGTGTGTGTGTGTGCGTGTGTGTGTGTGTGTGTGTGTGTGTGTGTGTTTGTAATAGTAAAAATTAGGTGGGTGCTTATATTTGTCCAGTTTCACACATATACAAGTCGGTATTAAATGCATGTGTGAATTGGAAATGTAACCTGAATCAATTAGGGTTAAGTGCCTTGCACAAGGGCACATCAACAGATTTTTCACCTTGTCGGCTCAGGGATTCAGACTAGCAACCTTCGGATACTGGCCCAATGCTCTAATCGCTATGCTACCTGACACACTTATGTACATATAACAATGTGCGTGGGGACCCCTGTAGATATAAAAAATATATATAAACTCAGCAAAAAAAGAAACTTCCCTTTTTCAGGACCCAGTCTTTCAAAGATAATTCGTAAAAATCCAAATAACTTCACAGATCTTCACTGTAAAGGGTTTAACACTGTTTCCCATGCTTGTTCAATGAACCATAAGCAATTAATGAACATGCACCTGTGGTCATTAAGACACTAACAGCTTACAGGACGGTAGGCAATTAAGGTCACAGTTATGAAAACTTAGGACACTAAAGAGGCCTTTCTACTGACTCTGAAAAACATCAAAAGAAAGATGCCCAGGGTGCCTGCTCATCTGCGTGAACGTGCCTTAGGCATGCTGCAAGGAGGCATGAGGACTGCAGATGTGGCCAGGGCAATAAATTGCAATGTCCGTACTGTGAGACACCTTAGACAGCGCTACAGGGAGACAGGACGGACAGCTGATCATCCTTGCAGTGGCAGACCACATGTAACAACACCTGCGGGACAGGTACAGGATGGCAACAACTGCCCGAGTTCCACCAGGAATGCACAATCCCTCCATCAGTGCTCAGACTGTCCATAATAGGCTGAGAGAGGATGAACTGAGGGCTTGTAGGCCTGTTGTAAGGCAGGTCCTCACCAGACCAGTGGGATCGATTTGGAGGTGGAGAGTCTGTCATGGTCTGGGGCGGTGTGTCACAGCATCATCGGACTGAGCTTGTTGTCATTGCAGGCAATCTCAACGCTGTGCGTTACAGGGAAGACATCTTCCTCCCTCATGTGGTACCCTTCCTGAAGGCTCATCCTGACATGACAATGCCACCAGCCATACTGCTTGTTCTGTGCGTGATCCTGCAAGGCAGAAATGGCAGTGTTCTGCCATGGCCAGCGAAGAGCCCGGATCTCAATCCCATTGAGCACGTCTGGGACCTGTTGGATTGGAGGGTGAGGGCTAGGGCCATTCCCTCCAGAAATGTCTGGGAACTTGCAGGTGCCTTGGTGGAAGAGTGGGGTAACAACTCACAACAAGATCTTGCAAATCTGGTGCAGTCCATGAGGAGGAGATGCACTGCAGTACTTAATTTAGCTTGTGGCCACACCAGATTCTGACTGTTACTTTTGATTTTGACGCCCCTTTGTTCAGGGACACATTATTCCATTTCTGTTAGTCACATGTCTGTGGAACTTGTTAAGTTTATGTCTTAGTTGTTGAATCTTGTTACATTCATACAAATATTTACACGTTAAGTTTGCTGAAAATAAACACAGTTGACAGTGAGAGGACGTTTATTTATATACACTGAACAAAAACATGAATGCAACACGCAACAATTTCAAAGATTTTACTGACTCATAATTTATATAAGGAAATCAGATACCTTAAAAAAAGGTGTGACCACCATTTTCCCCATGCAGCGTGACACATATCCTATGCATATAGTTGATCAGGCTGTTGATTGTGGCCTACTTGAATGTTGTCCCACTCCTCTTCAAAGGCTGTGCGAAGTTTCTGGATATTGGCGGGAACTGGAACACGCTGTCGTCCAGAGCATCCCAAACATGCTCTATGGGTGACATGTCTACTGAGTATGCTGGCCATGGAAGAACTGGGCCATTTTCAGCTTCCGGGAATTGTGTACAGATCCTTGCGTCATGGGGCAGTGTTCCAGTTCCCGTCAATATCCAGCAACTTTTCACAGCCATTAATAAAGAGGAGTGGGACAGCTCTGGCAACAGCTCTGGTGGACATTTTTTGCAGTCAGCATGTCAATTGCGTGCTCCCTCAAAACTTGAGACATCTGTGGTATTGTGTTGTGTGACAAAACTGCACATTTTAGGGTGGCCTTTTATTGTCCACAGCACAAGGCTCACCTGTGTAATAATCAGCTTCTTGATATGCCACACCTGTCAAGTGGATGGGTTGTCTTGGCAAAGGTGAAATGCTCACTAACAGGCATGTAAACAAATGTGTGCACAAAATAAGCTTTGTACAGATGGAACATATCTAGGATCTTTTATTTCAGCTCATGAAACATGGGACCAGCATTTTACATGTTGTGTTAATATTTTTGTTCAGTATATATAAAATAAAATATTTAATTTGGGCTTTAGCCCATAGAAATGCATTTAACAAATCAAATCAAATCCCCAAAAATGGTCACATGCGTCGAATACAGTAGGTGTAGACCTTACAGTGAAACGATGACTTACAAATAAGGGGGTATTTTGAAAGATAAGAATAACAAATAATTAAAGAGCAGCAGTAAATAACAGTAGCGGGGCTATGTACATGGGGCTACCGGTGTCGAGGTAATTGAGGTAGAATGGTTAGTTAAGAGCCGATAAGACGGCAGCCATCCCCTCTGGCGCCATCATGAATCAATACACATTCATAAGTGGGAAAACAGGCAGAAAAAAATGATTAAGGAATGAGGTTTTGAAGTGTCTTTCCTATATCTAGGATAGTGGTTCCCAACTTTTTTCATTTACCGTACCACCAAATGAATTTTGCCCTGCCCGGAGTACCCCTGAAGTTACCCCCTCATGTACATTTTATCAGTAGGTCTGTGGTCTCATGAGTCTTCTCAAGTACCCCCTGTGGAATGGACAAGTACCCCCAGGGGTTCTAGTACCCCTGGTTGGGAACCACTGATCTAGGAGATATATGAAACCTCAGAAAATGTTGTAGTTGTTTGGATGTATATTTAACCCCCCTTTTTTGGGGAACAAAACTACCTCCGTACTTATGTTCATTATTTAAACCGGTATCAGTTACTTTCAGCCAAGTTATGTGAACGTTGTGGGGGTCATAGAGCAAAACAGAAAACACCATTGTGTTCAAATGAATTTGTAGCCCACACTGTTCGGACGCCACAGACAGAAGTTGGCACATCGGCGGTACCGACTTCAGACGAGTCCCGTGGGGCTTGTTGGGGTCGTAGACCAAAACAGAGAACATCTCATCTTTCCATAGAGTAGTAGGCCAAACCGTTCGGAAGCTGCAGACGTTTTCAACGTTTTCGTGAGAAGACAAAGAGCACAGTAGCTCTGCCACTGATTGAGATACAGCCTATGCACAAAACCACATAGCTTTAGCTTAAACTGACAGATTATAATGTGGTTTTTTATTATTATGTTAATTATACATAGCTTCTTAAAGATTATAAACCTGAATTCACATAAAGCACTATTGTTATATGCACAGTACATATGTGTACGGTTGTAGACTTACAGTATGTCTGTTTTCGCCATTTGTGCATTCCGTATCCCCCATGTCTCTCTTTCTCAGGATTGTCTGTCTCTGTCAGTCTGCCCACTAGGTCAAAGGTCAGTCTTGGTTCTAGGTCAGAGCCTGTGGATGAGAGCCATAGGCGGGCTAGTCTCTGGATCCAATGTCATGCATTGAAAAATCTCCACTTGAACTCAACACGCTCAACAGACGACCAAGTTCATCAAGGTAAACCGGATAAAACCATAACAGAACCAATAAGAATCCTCAAAACCCAAACTTCTGCTTAGAAACACTAAATGAGCAAATATTTCCAAACAGATGTCACTTCACTTCACTTCCACTCCCCTGCAGATAGGAGGAAACCTCTCAAAACAAGCAATTAATTCTGTTGGTCGGACACGTTTTGTATAGGAGAGGTTTTTATCGTTTGGAGCAATGTGTCTAGATCCGGTCTGGAGCCGAGGTTGCAGACAGGCAGGAGGAACCATAAGGTGATGGAGAGGGCCACCTGAACAAACCCGTATGGGTCTTAGGACCACGATTTATTGCTCTCTTCCCCCAGGCTGGGGCCTGTCTCTGGAGCTGCTCTGTCAGGGGATAGATGGCTCCCTCTCTCACATTCTCTTTTTCTCTCTCTCGCTCTTGTTTTCCCTCTCTCTCTATCTCTCTCACCTTCTCTCTCACTATTTATTTCTCTGTCTTTCTCCCTCCCTCGCTCTCGCTCTCTCTCTTTCTCTCTGTCTCTCTACCCGGCTCTCTTTCTCTCTCCAGACATCCGCGACAGCTGTTTGTCCAGACGGGTGTGTGGGTGTCTGCTGTGGGGTTGCCTGGCCCTGGCCTCAAGGGTGGAACTCTTTTCTTTCCCAGCACTTCTTCTGTCTCCTCTTACTCACCGACTGACTGAGTCGCTGCTGCATCACCTACCTTCACACGACCTCCGCCACTCTCTGTAACATGTAGTGTACATGCCACCCACATGTTACAGAACAGACAGACGGACTGGCAAACAGATTAACCATACAGATGTAGGATCTTCATTTGAGCCAGTTGGCTACATCTGGAAAATAATCCTGCAGCAACAGGAAATGTAAATGATTATGTGGATTATAATTAATGGAGATTTTTGTGGTGGTTGATAAATTTTTCATAAAGGAAAGTCTGCAATTTCAAAGCGGAAATTATAAACTGAAGTATACGTTTTACATTTCCTGTATTGCAGGAAAGTTCTCAAGCAACAGGGTGATCAAATTAAGATCCTACATCTGTACATTATTAGCTGACTACCATTACGTACTGCACAGGGTGCATTGTGCATAGAAACTAAAATAGACTTGCACACTCAAACATACTCAGCTCATTCAAAAGCACAGTATGCTATCAGTTCTACTATTCTTGTGTCGTTAAAGAGGATTTATCCACCCTAGCAACAGTGAAATCTTGGCAAAGGCAACCATCACCCCAAGTAAAAGTAAAATCACTGACTACAGATATTCAGTAAAGGTGTAAAGATTTCCCTTGACGATGGTAAACTCTTTTAAACAACTTTTGAGACACAAGGTAGTAAAATCAAATGAAGTGTGTGGCAAATTTGTCCTGCTTTGCTGCAGATATTGCACTAATTAATCTAGGCCTTGCACGCTTTTCTGCCATGGTATTTCACCTTACTAGCTAAGTCCATCTCAGATGGGGAAATTTAAGAGCTTTCTCTCATTTCTTAAGTTACAAGCCAAATCATGTACTAATCAGACCTACTCAGGCCATGGACTTGGGTAGCTCACAAGCATTTCCAACAAAAGCACAGAAGCACAACCATATTCCATGGGCAGGATCCAGGAGAAGAGACAGAACAAAGGCATTTCCTTCAATTCTAACATTCGAAGGTGTAACTCTTTCAAACCAAAACCAACCACCATTGACCAATGAATTGATACCAAGTTTACAGTAACCTGATCACCCAGGCCCATCTCATCTCACCATCTCCACAGGATATCACAGCATCTAAAGGCTTGTGTGAGACCGATGTAAAATCCCTTTGCAGATAGTAATTCAGAGTTCATCCTGTAAAGATACAAGTTACCACAGAGATACATCCACATAGTTGGCATCGGAGTCCTCTTCAGGGTAGAAGTTTAAAATAGATACCAAATATGGCTGCAATAGTATTATTCATCACACATTTGAGAGAGAGAGAGAGAGAGAGAGAGAGAGAGAGAGAGAGAGAGAGAGAGAGAGAGAGAGAGAGAGAGAGAGAGAGAGAGAGAGAGAGAGAGAGAGAGAGAGAGATAGAGAGAGAGAGAGAGAGATTTTGTCCCCTCAGAGGGTGGGAGGGCATACTGGCCGTTAAATCATTGTCGTTTGTGTCTGCCTTGTGTTCCTGGGCCATTTGCCATGCAGCCCCAGGTGACAGAGATCACATAGTTTAGGGCCGAGCCTACATCTGTGACAGGGCCGAGCCTACTGTTATTGTATTTTCTCAGAGATTCAAATAGCTGTTCTATTGTTTCCAAGGAAAGTCAAAAACAACATTCTTCTCAAGGTTTTAAGAGAATGTTTAAACCTTGAAACAAACTAAAACTCCACTTAAACCAGTCTCACAGAAACAAGTGAAAATAATGTTGTTTTTATTGTCACCTGGAGACTCGGTTATTGAATGTGATGGAATAGGGCCTCTAGACAATGTTTCTTTATGTTGGTCATTACAGTAAATGTAGTTATCAATGAGGAGAGGCTGGCTGAAACCTCCAGGCCCATGTGATGGATGTGTTTACCCTGGACCTAAACGCCATGTCTGATGTTTTATTTATTTAGATTTATTTCACCTTTATTTAACCAGGTAGGCCAGTTGAGAACAAGTTGTTATTTACAACTGTGACCTGGCCAAGATAAAGCAAAGCAGTGCGACACAAACAACCACACAGAGTTACACATGGAATAAACAAACGTACAGTCAATAATACAATAGAGAAAGTGTATATACAGTGTGTGCAAATGAGGTAGGATAAGGGGTCATAGTGACAAAATAATTACAGTATGGCAAATTAAACACTGGGGTGATAGATGTGCAGAAGATGGTGTGCAAAGGAGCAAAATAAATAACAATATGGTGATGAGGTAGTTGGTTGGGCTGTTTACAGATTGGCTATGTACAGGTGCAGTGATCTGTGAGCTGCTCTGACAGCTGGTGCTTAAAACTAGTGAGGGAGATATGAGTCTCCAGCTTCAGTGATTTTTGCAGTTCGTTCCAGTCATTGGCAGCAGAGAACTGGAAGGAAAGGTGGCTGAAGGAGGAATTGGCTTTGGTGTGACCAGTGAAATATACCTGCTGGAGCGAGTGCTGCTGGTGGGTGCTGCTATGGTGACCAGTGAGCTGAGATAAGGCGGGGCTTTACCAAGCAATGACTTATAGATGACCTGAATCCAGTGGGTTTGGCGACGGATATGAAGCAAGGGCCAGCCAACGAGAGCATACAGGTAGCAGTGGTGGGTAGTATATGGGGCTTTGGTGACAAAACGGATGGCACTGTGATAGACTGCATCCAATTTGCTGAGTAGAGTGTTGGAGGCTATTTTGTAAATGACATCGCCTAAGTCAAGGATCGGTAGGATAGTCAGATTTACGAGGGTATGTTTGGCAGCATGAGTGAAGGATGCTTTGTTGCGAAATAGGAAGTTGATTCTAGATTTAATTTTAGATTGGAGATGTGTCTGGAAGGACACCTAGGTATATGTAGTTGTCCACATATTCTAAGTCAGAACCGTCCAGAGTAGTGATACTTGACGGGTGGGTAGGTGTGTTGTCAGCGATCGGTTGAAGAGCATGCATTTAGTTTTGCTTGCATTTAAGAGCCGTTGGAGGCCTCGGAAGGAGAGTTGTACGGCATTGAAGCTCATCTGGAGGTTAGTTAACACAGTGTCCAAAGAGGGGCCAGAAGTACACAGAATGGTGTTGTCTGCGTAGAGGTGGATCAGAGAATCACCAGCAGCAAGAGCGACATCATTGATGTATACAGAGAAAAGAGTCGGCACGAGGATTGAACCCTGTGGCACCCCCATAGAGACTGCCAGAAGTCCGGACAACAGGCCCTCTGATTTCACACACTGAATTCTGTCAGAGAAGTAGTTGGTGAACCAGGCGAGGCAGTCATGTGGCTTCTCTGGACGTGTGAGGGGGAAATGCCAGCTAAATGCAGTCACCGCCATCTAATGAAGTGGTAGAGGTCCTTCTACCCAGCCTGTAATTCAGCCACCAGCCCCCTGCCTCTCTTGACCTGGTTGCGTCACAAGTGTGTCCGTCCATAGTTTTGATATATGCCCACATCTCCTGTGCTGTAGTAAAGGCTGAACCCAAAGGGCTGCCTGTTGCTCAAGGCTGCATGTGTGATTTTGTCAATGCATGAAATGGGAATGGTAAGAGGAAATGACTTGTGTTTTG
This sequence comes from Oncorhynchus mykiss, assembly GCF_013265735.2. Lineage (NCBI taxonomy): Eukaryota > Metazoa > Chordata > Actinopteri > Salmoniformes > Salmonidae > Oncorhynchus > Oncorhynchus mykiss. Next base: position 16,102,541 of record NC_050570.1, read on the forward strand.
CCTGTTTTAGATGGATGCTGAACTCTGTGTCCTGGGTCCATGGAGTCTCATACACACACACTGAGCTCTTCTCCTAATGGCTAAACAGCATGCTCATGCCATGCTACGTAATGACAGGCTTGGGTAATTCCGTTGAAGTGGCAGTTTTCAGAGTCAGCAGGCAAAGAGAAGGCACTGCACCGCCTTAGGCACAGAGGTTGTGTGAGGACACTGTCTCCACACCTCACTCAGGCATGCACATATATGCACAGAAACACACACACATGCAAAAGAACGCACGGACACGCACACAAACACAGTAATACGGCACAGTAATTAAGTACTGGAGGTTTGGTTATCTTCCAGCAGTTCCTTGAAGATGGAACTCTGATAGTAGTGTTGAAGTAGTGTCCAGCTCAGAATCTGCTCCTACTTTACACAAGATCATAAAGAATAAGCTGATTATTTTTCTGGAGTGAACACAATCATGGTGTTTTGGCCTCTTGGGCTCTCACCAGGGTTTCACATCAGCTAGGTCACCCATGATACCTGTCAGTAATCGACATCCATCCATGTCTTAGGATGTTGGTAGATGATGTGGAAACCGGCCACTCGGGCAACAGTGAGCGTTGTTACCTTCAAGTAGGTTTGGGTTTTGCTAGGTTGTTGTGGACGGGGATGGTAGATGGGCGTAGGCATCTGCCTCTGATTCAAGGTTGCAACTTGCAATCCAGTGAGAGAAAGATGTTTAAGATATTTTTGTTTTAAGCCTATCCCAACCTTAACCCTTATCTTAACCAGTTAATGCCTACATTTAACCTTAGACAATGCTAAATTTGGAAGAACTTAGAAATTTGAGAAACATGGATGAACGTCTAATTATATTTATTTAAAAAAAAATCTATTTCGATCTTGTCTCATCGCTGCAACTCCCCAACGGGCTCGGGAGGTGAAGGTTGAGTCATGCGTCCTCCGAAACATGATCCAACAAACTTATAAACACACGCCTGTTTAACCTGGAAGCTAGCCGCACCAATGTGTCAGAGGAAAACACTGTTCAACTGACTACCAAGGTCAGCCTGCAGGCACCCAGCCCAACACAAGGAGTTGCTAGAGCGCAACGAGCCAAGTAAAGCCAACCTTCACCTCCCGAGCCCATTGGGGAGTTGCATCGATGAAACAAGATCAAAATATATTTTTTTTAAATAAAAATAACTAGTCGTTCATCCATGTTTCTCAAACCCTTTCCTAACCCGGAAAATGTTGGGCCAATTGTGCTCTGCCCTATGGGACTTCCAATCAGGGCCAGTTGTGAGACAGCTTGGAATCGAACCCACGCCTGTAGTAAACCCTTTAGCACTGCGATGCAGTGCCTTAGACCACTGCGCCACTTAGGAGGCCCCATGATTGTCTAATTCTGACGTGAGACTGTGAGCGCTAGCAGTTCACATGGCTGTCACTTCTCACGGGGGCATGATGCAGCAGATACTAAATCCTCGGCCCCGGGAAGTGGCGAGTAAGGAGCAGGGGCGCTGTAAAGCTCACGGCCGAACCAGTAGCCACCTCCTCCCTGTAGGCCGTCTTGTCATTGTTGGTAATCAAGCCTACCACTGTAGTGTCATCTGCAAACTTGATGATTGAGTTGGAGGCATGCATGGCCACACAGTCATGGGTGAACAGGGAGTACAGGAGAGGGCTGAGGACGCACCCTTGTGGGGCCCCAGTGTTGAGGATCAGCGGGGTGGAGATGTTGTTTCCTACCCTCACCACCTGGGGTCGGCCCGTCAGAAAGTCCAGGACCCAGTTGCACCGGGCGGGGTCGAGACCCAGGGTCTAGAGCTTAATGACGAGTTTGGAGTGTACTATGGTGTTAAATGTTGAGCTGTAATCGATGAACAGCGTTCTTACATAGGTATTTCTCTTGTCCAGATGGGTTAGGGCAGTGTGCAGTATGATTGTGACTGCGTCTACTGTGGACCTATTGGGGCGGTAAGCAAATTGGAATGGGTCTAGGATGTCAGGTAGGGTGGAGGTGATATCATCCTTGACAAGTCTCTCAAAGCACTTCATGATGACGGAAGTGAGTGCTATGAGGCAATAGTCGTGAATATGTCCTTAAACACACCAGCCAGCTGGTCTGTGCATGCTCTGAGGACACGGCTAGGGATGCCGTTTGGGCCGGCATCCTTGCAAAGATTAACACGTTTAGATGTTTACTCACGTTGGCTGAGGTGAAGGAGAGAGGTTTTGGTAGTGGGCTGTGTCAGTGGCACTGTATTGTCCTCAAAGATTGCAAAGAAGTTGTTTAGTGTGTCTGGGAGCAAGACATCGGTGTCCGCGACGGGGCTGTTCTTTTTGTAATCCATGATTGACTGTAGATCCTGCCACATACGTCTCGTGTTTGAGCTGTTGAATTGTGACTGTACTTTGTATCTATTCTGACGTTTAGCTTGTTTGATTGCCTTGGTGAGGGAATAGCTACACTGTTTGTATTCGGTCATGTTTCCAGATGCCTTGCCCTGATTAAAAGCAGTGGTTTGCGCTTTCAGTTTTGCGCGAATGCTGCCATCAATCCACAGTTTCTGGTTGGGGAAAGTTTTAATAGTCACCGTGGGTACAACATCACCGATGCACTTGCTAATAAACTCGCTCACCGAATCCGCGTATACATCAATGTTGTTGTCTGAGGCTATCCGGAACATATCCCAGTCCACGTGATCGAAGCCATCTTAAAGCGTGGAATCAGATTGGTCGGACCAGCATTGAACAGACCTGAGCAAGGGCGTTTCCTGTTTAATACAGCAGTAAACAGTAAACAGAGGGAGAGAGAGAGAGTGTGTCTTTGTTTTTGAAAACACAGGGGTGGTTTAGGACTCCTTTTTTTAGCCAAACAGCCTGTTATTAGGATAGTAAACTACCAAGCTTCATCGTTATTTAGACTATCTACTGGCTACATATTTGTCTTTTAAATCCCCTTTGAGACAGCCAGGATGTAAGAGGACCTCCACCTAGTCTCGCGAAGCAGAGCAGTTGGAGGTGAGCCAAGTTGAGGGTCTTCAGAGTGGAGGAGAATCCATCATCTCAACACCACTTGGCCTGGCACAATTAGACTCTCCGAGGGAGCTGCATGGGCTATGCATGGCTTCATGGGTCACGTCCCATGGGCCAGTATGATGCCAGTACTAGGTTATGCTATCTCACTCTAACGCTAGGCTGCGCTAAGCTAGACCACATTTCCAGGGGTTGCTCAGATCCTGACACAGTTTCCCTGACTGCATCCTCCTGCAGGCTCAAGTTCTGCCCTGGGGCTACAGCTGACTTCCACTCGCATCAGCATGGTGGGAAGAAGAAGAATGGGCCTTTTCATCAGGCAGGACTGGCCCTACATGAATATTTCAATCAGGCAACATAATTCCAGAGTGCCAACCTAGACAAAGGAGAGCTATGTGGGTGAGGAGGTGAAAGGAGAGGTGAGAGAGGAGGGATATGAGGGGGTTGGAGAAGCAGGGAGAATGGGAAACTTGGAGCTCTGATATCTGATTTTCTCCTTGAGGCACCACCTGCTAGAATCCACAGGCAGCCTTGTGGTTTTAGTTTGTTCCGTGATGGGAGAGACGGCAGCTTGGTAAAACCCTATCTGACCATGTCTGCCTGAAGCGGTGCCAGCCAGCCATTGAGCTGACTAGACCACATCCCAACTCCTGTGGAAAGATGAAGAGGCTGAACGAGCTCTGGCTTGTGCTCCCAGTGTCCAGGCCCATGTGTGTGGAAGGCAAGGGTGTGCCTGTGGACATACCAAGCATTCCAGGTCGGCAATAAACCCAAATTGAAGGGGGGATAAAGTTGTGATGTGTTGAGTGATACCTGGGCAGCTGGGCCAGGGGGTGGGACCAGGATAACAGGGTGGGTTAGCTGATGAGAGGTCCTGATGTTGCCTAGGGTGGTGACTGGAGACAGATTGAGAGTGAAGGCTTTCTTGCCACTCCCAGTCCCGCCCTCTACGTCAATTTGGGCTAAGGTTATAGCTAAGTGTTTTAGGGTAACACTGTGGTCTGACTAAGATGCAAAGATACTGCTGTTAGTTGTTCCTGTTGCCATAGCATTTTGGCAGTTGAAGTTGTTAGAATAGCGGAGTTGAACTCAATTCCGTCCATGTTGCATTCACCATGCCGACATGCACCGAAAGTCTCAGTACAAAAGTATTGATTTTCATACAACAGCTCCGCCAAATACCTGTTATGTTGTTATTATGCAAATGCATGGTGGTGACTCTCAGTCTCACTATGGCATAATAGCTTAGCGTTTCTTGGGGGGGTTAAAAGCTTGTCCAATGTGCTGGTTGAGACAGAGGCCTAACCCAGGCACCACAGATCCTCAACAGATCCATCGATAAAGGCAATGCATGTTCCAAAACACAAGCTTCTTCCAAAACTGGGTTCGCAACGTACTTTTCTGTACCTTTACTGTTTCTTGCATGACAATATTTCAAAACATCAGTTTATGTTCTTTAGATACTTTTTGGAATATTTATCAGCTGTAAATTGGAATTCTAGTAAATCCCCAACAAGCATGAAGAATACTGTAAACCTGTGGTGTTACTGTAGACTTGCACATAACATATGTGGAGTGTTGTCCAATTCAAATGCATGGCTAATTCAACATCATTCAACACATCACACATTTCCCCAAGCAGCTTGGCTACAGTACCAGTCAGTCAGTCACACATAGGGATATGATTGAGATTGACACGGCTGAGGCTTGGTTCATTACACCAGAAAACTGACCCAATTACACCAATTAACAATACCAATGGACCCCCCAGAGGGAGGGCCTGTAATGTGCCAACAGGGAGAGAAAAGGAGGTGGAGGCATGAACACCC